>NW_009710029.1:3775-8041 GCF_000703405.1 Apaloderma vittatum | reverse complement strand
ACCCCCCCCGTCCCTGCCTGTGCATTTTCACTATTTTTACAGTTCACAGGATTCTTCGCAGCCCGTAGCGCTGCAGCAGCTTGAGCAGATCTAGGAATGTTTTTCATCCTACATGAAGGAGCTACAGAGAGTTCTTGAAGGCTGGCACTAGGGAGCTAACGCTAGCACGCACCCAAAAACTGCCAGCTGAACGCAGAGACTTATCATCTGGCTTACGCATGAGGAACGAAGGACGAGCCAGATCTGGCTGTCTTGGCAAGATCAGTTTTTCAGAGGTTTGTGCAGTATCTAATAAATGCCTGAATTTACTGCTATAAAGGCAAACTAAGGCAGGACACTGGCACTTGTGCTTTCTATACGTAGTCTCATATTGTCAATGAGAGTGTTTCCAACAGGATAGAGGATGTCAGTACGACACACCACAGGAAAAATGTCTTTGATGTTTTTAACACATCACGTAGAAGAAATTTGCTCATATTTAGTAAGGATTCTATATTTCCCATCTTGTTTTCTTTTTTTAAAAAAGCAAGCATGTTTGCCACTAGGTACCTACTGCCACCTGATTAACAGAGCTTAAGTGTAAATACCAGATACCAAAACTTAGTGTATTTCAATAATTCAGAAATAGATATGGGCCAGAGGGAAACAGGACTGCACACGTACACCTAAATCAAAGTGAGTATCACTCAAAATTTAAAATTTAGTTATATTTTACAGCTAATGTTTCTATTCAGCAGATAAGCAGGCATCTGCTGCATGGTTCTGAAAAGATTAAGTATTCACTGTAAAAGCAACAAAGCAAACGCAGCATTTCCTATCCTAGCCACGCTGCACTACTCGTGCAATAAAATATAAAAGCATTTTTAGTCCTACCTCTTCTCTACTGTTCTCCATTGAAGCTGGACTACTTTTAGGTTCTCTACTTTTACCTATGGAGAGAAATCAAAGGAACCTACTGAAACGCAAGAAACATGAAAAGTTTTTTCACACTGCACATCACAGCATTGTTTATGTTTCACCAGCATGAATAAAGATAACCGTGTGACTTTCGGAGACAAACCACCGCACAGCAAAGCACAGTCCACTGTCAGGCACAGGTTTTATAGAAATCATTTAGAAAATACTTGCAGTTACTTTGCGCTGACAGGCTGCAAGACAGCCTTTGCTTTGGTGAAGAAATACTGGAGAACTGAAAAGGCAATTGCATACGTAAAAATAACAGCTAGTGCATTTTTTTTAATCTCTAAGAAGTTACTTCATGTAATTTTTCTCTTACACATCTTGAGATCAAGAACACAATATTAAACCAGAGATCATGGAACCACAGACAAAAATCCCATCTGATACAGGGATGATAGAGAACTCCCATTTCTCAACCATAGGAACTATGGGATGTAAAGCCTCAAGACATGCGACCCATATCTGTTCCATCAATCAGCCCAAGAAATGGAAGGGAAAGTTTCAAATTCCGTGATTCAATGCCACTTGCATGAAGTAGCTCAAAAAGCTTAGCAATAGCAGTCACTTAGCAGACGCACTGCTGACAAACATGCAAGTAAAACGGTAGCACCATCAGAGGATACACACATGACCATTTGTGATTTTAACATAAGCCTGCTAGCACTGCCATTTACTATATCCATTTCTGAGCACTCAGAAACTAAGACAAGCCAGAAAGAAAGTTACTGGTGCAATTCCACTTCACTTATTCCTAGGACGCAAACATTATGGGACAGTTCAGCTCCACAGCAAGAGCCACCCTTCATCACCTTCACCGTCATCGACCTCCCCTTCCAACACTCTACCTGGTAGTTCACAGATCTGCCAAAGGCCGGAACAAAACGAATTCCGTTACTACATAAATCTGACTTGGGCCCAATCACGTCTATCACTTGTACACTGAAAGAGCATCCTGTGGATGTAATAAATAAATAAACAGGCAAACCAATAAAAAGCACAGTTGCTAAAGACATTATCTCTATGCACAGAAAGCTGGGAAGTAAATTCGCACTGTTAATTCTGCCATTTCCTAGTATTCAAGTGTTTAATTCTGGACTTTTCAACCTTAATACGTTCTTTTTGAAGAAATAAAACGTGAGATCTCAAAAGCAACACTGAAACGTCTGCTACTAAGTAATAAGCAAAGCCCTGTTTCCAAGAACATCTGTATTTCAAGGCAAGGAGCCAAATTCTACTTCATAACTACACAGGATAAAGGGAAAATGTTTCTTTTTCCCAGCATGCTCCTCAGCAAAATTTCACTTTCAGATGGATCTACATCACAGTTTAGTTTATTAGTTGGCTGAAGTATCACATGAATAATTTCCTTTCTCTGTGTTAACAGTTCACTTTGATGCTGACACAAGGAGGTCAGAACCACATGGCTGCAGACTCTTCTCTCAAGATAAAACATTAAAAGATAATAACCAAATGCCACAAAACCCGTGTAAGTTTACTTAGGACAACAGGAGTTTGAAAATAAGCTCCCTAACAGCCAGCCCACTCTCATTCTCCTGTATTCTATCACTTCAGCACAATCTTTAGGACATTAAACAGTAAAGACTGAAAAGATTTGCACCTGTATCGAGTCCTAAATTAGGAACCAAATTTAACTAGGCTAAATCTGGAAAAAAATTTTATTCAGTACTGTTGTGAAATAACTTTACTTTTTACGACTGTAATCAAAGTGTTTAAAATTTTTTACCAATGTGTAACTTTCAAGTAAAAATTTCTAATACGAAATTCGACCTAGTGTAAATACGAAATTCGACCTAGTGTAGGATTCAAGGTTTTTTTAAAGTATTATTTTGTTTTCAAATGTTTTCAGTTTGCACGTAGAATTTTTTTCTTCCCTGGTAACTACGAAAGCATAATCTCCAAAACTTCTTTTCAACTACAAGGACTGCAAGAGCTTTACTGCAGCAGAAAAAACAAGATACTCCACTTGCACATTCAGCAAAACTGACCAAGGAATCCCTACCACAACAAATACAGCATGTTTCCTAGAAGGTAAATGACCAGTAGGATTAGCTTTTTTTCACATTTAGAAAAGATTCAAAACTGAAAGAAATATTGTATCAAAGGTCTATAGTATATTTATTAAGATATCACCACTTACATCACATTAGAACTTTGCGTAATTGCCCCAGTGAAGCGCGATAAAGTGAAATAAGAACTTTAGAATCACACGTACATTGCAAATAGAACCATAAAACATCTTCTTACCTGTGGTTTTGTTTTTCGATAATGCTGGAGGAGAGTTTGCGTCCTCAGATTCTTCCGATGAGTGAGCCAGGAAGTCATGAAGTTTCTGCACCAACGTATTCAACTTGCTTTCACTGTAAAAATACAAATAGAACTTGAAGTTACCCATCTATCTCACCCTAATTTAGTAAGTTTGAAAGAAATTGTTTAAACTCAATTAATAGCCACCTACAAGAAAACCCAGTTATTACTTAACCGTTTGTTTCCTCAAGAGAATATCAAATAACAATTTTGTTAAACCACGAGTAACATAGTGGGTGTAGCCTTAGTGACAAAAAACAACTAAGGACTCTGTTAATAGTAATAATAAAAAGCCTATTTTAAGTAGTTTGTACTGGTTAAAATTATTTACAAAATTCAAGAAATAGATTTAAGATTCTACTTTACCAGAAGCCAAGCAGTTAAATATGATCTTTTTACCAAAAATTTAACCTTTGGGGATATAAAATGTGAGAAATAATAACAGAATTTCATCTACAACCTTAGAAACAAGCGCGCCCATGGAATATGACAGATCTATATGTTTATGTCAAGTTTTTATTAAATCAGCCATGCAGGATCAGATCATTTCTTGACCTGTTTGTATGTGTATTCATAGTTCATTCATGAAAAATACCATCCTGGGAACATTTTAGGCAGTTTTAGACAGCAGGTTTTTTTTGTTAGTCTTTTGTATATACACATTACAGTATAAAAGCAACACCTTTATCCTAATTTTGTTATAAAGCTATACACTTCACAATCTATGTTATTCCCTCTCATTTTACATTGCTTACTTTAGATTTTCTCCTTCGAAAGCTTCTCCCCTTTCCCGAGACGAGTGCATTTTTCTAGCGAGGAGCTGCCAGCCGAGGCCGAGGGCAGTTCCCCTTTCAGACCCCCGTACCAGAAGTCATCCCCTCCGCTGCTCGTCACAGCTTTCCTCCTGGCTGCTACCAGCCCTCCAAAATCTGCCCGGCACCAGGCATCACCTCATCTGCTCCTACAGGTCACTTTTCAAAC
>NW_009710029.1:0-3744 GCF_000703405.1 Apaloderma vittatum | reverse complement strand
CTGAACCGCACCATCTCCTTCAGAAAGTGAACCCAGATGGAGGCTCCAGACTTGCAGCCTTTCCATTCGTTACCTCGTCACCGCTTTCAAAACAGTCTGCTGATAGCGAGAAGAAAGAGGATTTTCTGGCCCTGTTTCACAGGTTCAGAAAACTTCTGAATATTCGTCAGGTCAATTCACTCCCCTTTACCACCTCTACTATTTCTCTAACGCTTCAATCTATTAACTTCCGCCTTTCAATTAAACATTACTGCTACCAAAAGGACGTGCAGGTGAGCGCTCTCTTGAGCAATGAGTGAAATGGTTATCGTCACATTAATGCAAATGACTATTTAAACCTATAAACAGAGAAAACCATATAAAACATCAATTTTTTAAACATCTGTACTTTATTTAAACCTCCTGAAGTACTCAAAATGAAACAAAATAGCACTACACAATGGAAATATTTTCTGCATGAGAACTTCTGAGACTCCATACATCCCATCAATCACTTGAGCAACTTTGAGAGTGTCACAAAACCCATTTTACTCTCAAGTGTATCTTAAAATTCTTCTCTCAGTCTACAAGTCATCTCTAACTGCTGGGCACATCCCGCTACACAACAGCCAGTCCCTAAACTCCTGCTTCCCTTTTTTGTCATGGATGTAGGGAGTACTTACACAACATTACAGAAGTTAATGGTATGCTTCAGTTCTAACAGATTGCATGCTCTACTTTAGAAAGGAGATGTAATGACAATTTATCCACAATAAGTTGAAAAAAATAATCACTGAAGAGTTGTTCAGAATTATGTGACAGTAGAAGTACATAAAGACATTTTATATCCATTCTAAATGGTCCAAAGAACGAATTTACATTTAGAAAGGCCACCAAAAAGCACATTTTTGTTAGTAAAAACAAACTGAAAAAAAAGCCCATGTGGAGTTGTGCTCATTTAGTTTATAAATAACTTGGTTTGGTAACATCATTTTAGAAAAGAAAATGGGAGTTATACATGAGTTATATTATTATTGTTCTCAATATAAAACAAATTCAGAATAGTATGCACATGTCTTTGTGACTAACGCTTGGAACATCTACAATCATTTATTACCTCTTACCCTAACTAGACTAAAATTATCATTTTTAGAGCAAACAAAAAAAAAGCTCAAAAAAAAAAATCTACAGACTAATACTAGTCTTCTCAACTTGCTTTTCCTCTTGATTATTCAGCTTAAGAAATACCAGGTCAAACGTAAGTAAAGGTGTTACTATACGTGCCCACAGAGAAACTTGTAATTCAGGGCAATGCTTTACCTGATTTTGTACAAAAGGGATTGTCTATCTTGCTTTTGTAGTAGAGAATATATTATCACCTTTTTAAAGCTTCTACTGCAAACTCCTTATTCTTTATAACACACGAATAGATCTATCCACGACTAAATTGACCCCAACCTATAAAATATGCATTTTTTCAAAAAAACATAGGAATCTAAAAAGGCAGAACTGTTTCCGAAGCACGATGCAAGGCAAGCACTCTCCCTTGACCATACCACAACAGGCCCTACACTATTTACTAGTGTTTTCAGGCTGGCACGTTCTAAGCTTCACCATCAGTCTAGAGCTATTTCAACACTGTTTAGCCTAATTAAAACAGAAATGAAATGAAAGGAAAGGTGTCCTACTATTATTGGTTTGGCCATGAACCCGATTTGTGACCTTGGGAAACAATCCTGCAAGAATACCATTTCTTACCGAAATTCAGAGTAGGTGCTGTAATCTTAAACACTTGGCTCTTACTAGGAGTTAAAAACCACACATTAGGCTAAAAGAAACCACCCGTTAGGATAAATGACTTTTACAAATCAGTAGAACATACAAGGAAACGAAGGGACACGTGGTGTCCTAATCTAGACACGACATATCTAGTTCAGTCTGTCACTGGTGTCCCCTTCTACGTGCCTACCCATACTGGGTTTGAACGGCAAGATTTTGGTAGCAGAGGTGCTACCGGGGAGGCTTGTGAGGAGCTGCTAGATTCCCCCATGCCCCACCGAGCCAACGCCAGCTGGCTCCAGGATGGCCCCACCACTGTCCACTCCACCAGCAACAGTGGTAGCCCTTGTGACAGCGTATTTAAGAAGAGGGAATAACTGCTGCACAACAGCAGCAGGGTGAGAGGAGTGAAAACACGCGAGAGAAAGGACTCTGCAGACACCAAGGAAGAAGGAGGGGGAGGAGGTGCTCCAGATGCCAGAGTAGAGATTCCCCTGCGGCCTGCGGAGGTTGATGGTGGTGTAGACGTCCACCTACAGCCCAGGGAGGACTTCACACCAGAGCAGGCGGACAAGCCTGAAGGAGGCTGTGACCCTATGGAGACAGAAGGCCACACTGGAGCAGGTTTGCTGGCAGGACCCACACCGGAGCAGTCTGTTTCTGGAGGACTGCACCGCATGGACGAGATCTCCTCTGGAACAGTTCATGGGAAGGACCCACCTTAGAGAAGTTCGTGGAGAGGTGTCTCCCATAGGAGGGATTCCATGCTAGAGCAGGAAAAGAGTAGGACGAAGAAGGAGCGGCAGGGGGAACACATGATGAACCGGCAGTAGGACGAAGAAGGAGCGGCAGGGCAAACACATGATGAACTGGCCACAACCCCCATTCCCTGTCCTCCTGCACTGCTGGAGGGGAGGACATGGACAAAATTGGGAGTGAAGTTGAGCCCAGGAAGAAGGGAGGAGTAAGGGTAACGTGTTTTAAGACAGAATTTTTTTTCTTATTACCCTACGCTGACTTGACTGGCAGTAAATGAATTTACCCCAAGTTAAGTCTGTTTTGCCCATGATGGTAACTGCTGAGCGATCTCTCCCTGTCCTTATCTCGACCCACAAGCCTTTCATTACATTTTCTCTCCCCTGATCTTGCTGAGGAGGGAAGTGACAGAGCAGCGTGGTGGGCACCAGGCATCCAGCCAGGGTCAACGCACCACAGGACTTCATCACCTACGTTAGCTAACGATCACGCATCTGCCACCTGAGGCAAATCACCCCAGACAAAAAAACTTAAGAGAACAGTTTTCATTTGGATCCAAAGTGCCACACATTCACATGGTCACTCGCTCTGATGGCAGGTGAGGTGCTGAAAATTCACAGCCAGGGCAGGGGAAGGAGCAGGGCTGCTCCTTCCAGCAGCAAACCTGGGTCACGTTGGATTGTGCTGTGAAAGTGCACTGGAAAAACATCATTATTGCGCTCAGTTTCTATCTACCTTCTTCAGACACTTCCAAAATGTAGGGGGGGAATATCTCAGCTATTGTCAACATCTGGAAGAATAGTTTTAAAACCATAGTTTCTTTAAACAAATTAATTTCTCTTCCTTTCACAGGATCCTACCAACTTCTAGCCTAAATAAGTGCCCCTCATCTAAATTTCAAACGGTTCCTCAAAGGCAGTGAAACAGGCACGCTTTCCAGCTTTTCAACTTCAATGCTGACAAATATAGTTTTGCAAATTGTTTCTTAAGTGCTCGCCTTCCTTAAGTTCAACACTTGTCTAAAACTTTTCTATGTTTAAACTTTTAAAATAGTTCCAAGAGCACAAGTTTTTTCAAACCATCTTTAGAGTTGCTTCAAGTTAAGTCCCAATCATTTTCCACTTTTGAAGTTGAAATTAAGTACCACAGAACAACAAGTATTAACCAGACAAAATTAAATGGGGAAAAGGGGAAAAAAGGGGAAAAGGGGGGAAAAAGGGAAAAGGGGGG
>NW_009710028.1:0-1123 GCF_000703405.1 Apaloderma vittatum | reverse complement strand
GTTAATAAAAATTAGTATTATTATTTTTATGCCAATATCAATTCCTATGAATTTTTAATATAGAGACTAAATATAGTAAGGATTCAATAGTGTTGTTGAGTAAGTAGTGAGTTGCTGTTTGAATTAATTAATTTGAGGACAGAGAGAATAAATGTTTCAGCCCCAGTATGGGAGGCCAGGTCTACCCTATGTAGGAATGGGGTAGGAGACCAGGTCAACCCGTTTCCTGGTAGGGAGGCCAGGTCTACCCCTATTTGGTTAACGCCTTCCTGCTCCTACAACGGGTAGACCGGGTCTCCTTTGCCTTTGCCTTGACCTGGCCTCCTAAACAGTGGGTGAGAGGAGCGTGTGTTTGCTCCCTGCGCCCTTATGAATTCATTGAACTCTTCATGTATTTTGCCTGGCTTCAAGGGCCATCCCACAAGTCCTCTTTTCCACAGACTGTCTAGAAAAAGACCCTTCCCAATGTCTCAAATTTTGTCCCCTTGTTCTTTTTTCTTTCAAATAACTCTCACTCAGGCTGCTGCTTCAAACTTCGTGGACTAAAAGCCAACCCGCGTTACAACAGTGCAATTATCTCCTTAGACAACTCTTTATTTCTTTATATCCAGCTTTTTCTATCTGCGTACTTAAAATATTTCTCATCAGATTAACTCTTGCAGAAAGGCAACATCCTTAGGGGCACCTTGTAATAGACATATAGTTATAGGACATCTTTTATTGTTAATTAAACTTTACATATGCTCTAATTTTGTTTCCTTACAGAACTCTCATGTGTGGAGCCAGTTCTCTGAGGAAAAAAGTTAGGAGACAGCGCAATGGGGTGTAACATCCAGATGAAGAGTGTCTGACCTCTGATGTAAGAACAGTGATAGAAGTCCCAGGGGATAATGTCAGAAGTGGTGGGGTTGGGGAAGTGAGGAGCAAGGCTGTCCGCACAGTAATGGACATGAAGGGACTGCTTTCCCTGCTGGTCCAGACCTTCTGAGACACTGTTAAGAATCATCATTTAGAGAATGCTGATCTAATCTCTTTTCTCAGCTAAAAAGTTCTAATATGGTCCCTTTAAAATAAAAAAAAAAATTTTTTTAGAATGTATGTTTCATCCTTAACTACCAAGAAA
>NW_009710027.1:13086-44774 GCF_000703405.1 Apaloderma vittatum | reverse complement strand
GCGCGCGCTGCGGAGTTCCCCTGCCCCGGGAGAGTTTCGCTTTGTGTTTCTGCTGCTTCTTCTACAGCGCCTTTGGGGTGGGGATTAGCTGACCGGCTTGAGTGTCTGTTCGCTTTTCTAATCTCAAGAATATTCCTTCCCTTGTTTTTTGTTTTTTTATTTTTCGCTGTTGTTTCTGTGGACTTTTGCATAGGAGCAAGGAAAAGGGATACGGCAGGCAAGCAGAATGAAATAGTTTAGACTTATATCAGTTGGCAGGACAACTGCTTGACAGCTTCCTTCAGAGACAGACCAGCGGGCAAGCGAAAGCTCTGTGAGGATGTGTCAAAGACAAGGAAGACAAAAATTAACATCACCTGGTTACTTAGTACATGACTAAAGAATCTGACATCTTCCACTAGTTTCAATACTAAAAGGACGAGTTGTGATGAGAAGCTTGACAAACAGATGCCAGAATTTACCCAACGACATTACAAAGTCTTTGATAATTATTTGCAAGAGCTAATGGAAAGTGTAAACACTGACAGAAATGAGTCAGGGCAAAAGGAACATCAAAGGGGAGCAGAGCGGGAGACCTGGGAATCTACTGCCCAGGCGGCCTCGCTTCAGCTCTGAAGTCTTTAATATTAATTATTAAACAATCAATTTGCAGCCACCTAAAATGTAATACGGTGATAATGACAGCTATATGAAAACCAAATGGTGCTAAAGGACCCTCAGGAATCCAAGATCCCAAAGACAGAGAAGAAAGGCTGCAGTGAGGAAGATGTATCCTTAGTGGATGAAGATTGAGTCAAGGAATGCTTAGCCAACCTGCACATACATGGTGGGCAGAGCGTAGCCTCAGCAAGTATGCAGATGACGCCAGCCTCAGAGCAATGGCTGATACGACAGAGTCGTGTTGCGATCCAGAGCGACCTTGATAGACTGGAGAAATGGACCAACAGGAACCTCATGAAGTTCAGCAAGGAAAAGCCCAAGGTCCTGCAGCTAGGGACAAACAACTCCATTCACCAGTACCTACTGGGGACATCCAGCTGGAATGCAGCTTGGCAGAAAGGAATTTGAGGGTGCTGGTGGAAACCAAGTTGAATATGGGCCCACAATGTGGGCAAAGAGGGTGAATATTATCCTGGGTAGCATTAGACAAAACATCACCAGTAGATTGAGGGAGGTGATCCTTCTGTTCTATTCAGCACTGGTCAGGCCACACCTGGACGGCTGTGACTAGTTCTGGGCTTCACAGTACAGGAGAGACAGGGACGTACTGGAGACAGTCCAGTGAAGGGCCATGAAGATGATGAAAGGACAGGAGCATCTCTCCTGTGAGGAAAGGCTGAGAGAACTGGAGCTGTTCATCCTGGAGAAGGTTCTCATCAATGTATGTAAATGCCTGAAGGGAGGATGGAGCCAGGTTCTTCTCAGTGGTGCCCACTGACAGAAGCAGAGGCCATGGGCACAAGCTGAAACACGGGAGGTTCCTTCTGGACGCTAGGAAACACTTATTCTCTGTGAGGCTGGTTGAGCACTGGCACAGATTGCCCAGAGAGGTACAGTCTCCAGCCTTGTTGACACTCAAAACCTCACTGGACATGGTCCTGAGCGTCTTGCTTTAGGTGGCCTGGCTCAAGCAGAGGAGGTGAACCAAATGACTTCCAGAGATCCTTTCCAATCTCAACCTTCTGTGATTCTGTAAATTTCCTCCTGTGACAGGGTGTCTCGTTGCTGGGGCTGTCTAGGGGCCACCACACTGTCACCACGTGGTATCACAAAGGCTGCTGAGAAGCTGCTTCTTGAGAGCAGGGGAGGTGACAGAGAGAAAATCCCCATGAAATGGCTCTGCCACTCAGTGGGCACTGCTCAAACACTACTGGTCAATAGCTTGCAGGGAAATAAGGAGAAATTGCCAAAAAGACCTCGAAATGGGCTGTCCTGTGCCCTGCTCACTTCTCTGGTCTCCCAATGGCTGAGAAAATACCAAATCTGCAGATGTGCACAGGGCAGAGGCAGGTTTCCAGCATCCCAATGGAGGGGGTCAGGTTCAGTCTGGTCTAACTATGTTGCAGCAATGCTCCAGGCCCACTCCACTGAAATTTAATAGAGATAAACCCAAACAGCTGCTCAGGGAGGACGAGCCCTGGTGCAGGAACACATGGGGCTCACTGGTGAGGCAGGAGCACTGCAGGAATGGACCCGAGGGTGAAGTGCAGCTACAGAATGTTGGTAGTGAAGTGCTTATACAAAAAAAGCAAATTTTACTCATGAGAGCAGTGGGTGAGACATGGAGGGTGAGGATGGAGCTATGCCAGAGGGACTACAGGCTCTGTCTTCAGGTGCTATGTTTTGAACTGAATTTGGGCAAATGGAGTATGGAGACAGTAATGAAAAGGAAGAAGTCTGAAGAATGAAGGAATTTCAAGGCAGTGCTCCGGATGCTCCTGCAGTGCCATTCTCTTGGCCAGACAAAATTAAGAGTGTTTTAAAAACTGCAGTGTTGCCCTTTTCTTTGTATTGCAATTCACATTTCCAGCTCTGTTCATGCTCTCCTTTGGGGTTTTGTCAGACTTTGGAAAGACAGCAATGCTGCAGCAGGCTGACTTGATGGCAGCTAGTCACATGGACATATGTATACGTGCTATACATTTGGTGGTTCTGTGATGCTTTTAGTTTATAGACAACAGTGCTCATATTAACCAACCAGTCCAAGGGGCTTGTGTCCTGTTACATTTATAATAAAACACAATGCCTGTGTGTTGTCTGGCATTTATACATGAGAACTTCACAGAAGCAGCTTTTATTTTATTAGGAGACACACTTTCACTGGAGTCCTCACTGAGCTGAGCAGAGCGCATGAGAGGAGAGATGAACATCCCAAAAGATATTTATAGATCTGTGTTCCCAGTCCTTTCCTCTTCAGTATGAAAGCAATTCTACGACAGGATTATTTTGACTGGCTGTTCAAGATTTCCAGAGGAGAAGATTAATGTGCAGGAAGCCTCGCAGCGCAACTGGAAAAGCTTGCTGGCTTTGCACATTTTCATGAGCTGCTTGGCTCGCTGTGTCAAGGTTATCTTCCTCAGATGGGGAGATGTGGATGTCAAGTAGCAGCGTAGCGAACGGAGGAGCTGGGGTCTGACAGCAGCTGCTGAAGCGCAGAATTACCTGTGCCTGGAGAGCACCAACCACAACTAGGGGTTACAGCAGATGCAGGTACTGTACCCCAAGGTGTTTGTCCCAGCCCTTTCTTTTTCTTTTTCTTTTTCTTTTTCTTTTTCTTTTTCTTTTTCTTTTTCTTTTTCTTTTTCTTTTTCTTTCTCTTTCTCTTTTTCTTTCTCTTTTTTTTTCTTTCTCTTTTTCTTTCTCTTTTTCTTTCTCTTTTCTTTACATACTTGAGAAAATCCCCTATTTCAAATGGCCAAGCGGGATGTGATGGAGGTGTCTTACACCGATCTTTCTCCCAGGTGGAAAGGGTTTTCTGGTTCTTTCTCTTTTTCTTTCTCTTTTTTTTTCTTTCTCTTTTTCTTTCTCTTTTTCTTTCTCTTTTCTTTACATACTTGAGAAAATCCCCTATTTCAAATGGCCAAGCGGGATGTGATGGAGGTGTCTTACACCGATCTTTCTCCCAGGTGGAAAGGGTTTTCTGGTGATGCCAACTTTGCCTCACCGAGACGGTGATCCTGTGTGTATCCTGCAAAAGAAGGGGAGGCAAGAGCTGCCCAGATGTTTAGGTCTCAGGGAGAGGGAACAATTTAATGTGTCATATATATGGCAGAAGCTGTTTGCAGAGTCATTTTGACCCCACCTTAGAAATCCTTCGCCATGGGGAAAACATTGTCAGAACCTCTTTCTATCCTGCTGCTGTTCCAGCTCCAAGGGGTACAAAAAGATAATATTCCCTCTGTCTAGGAGTTTCTGCTGCTCTGTCCGACTGTATTTAAAACAGTATTACTCTACCATGGTAAAGGAACCGGACTTCTTCTGTGTTGCTCATACCTTCTTGATTTCCTCCTTTTTCTTAAGCAGAGCAGAGTGATGTTACACTAAACCCCCTGAACAATGACCCCTGAAGTTCTTTTTCTAAGGCAGCCATACCAAAGAGATTCTCACTAGCTTAGCAAGCCCTGGAGTTGATTTTTTTTTTACTTTTATCTTCAGCATGGAGGTTGAAGCTCTGTTTTTTTCCTTACAGACGTGAGGGATCCAGGGAAGTGCCAGTGCCAGCGGTGGGTCCCACAGTGCTGAGCAGTGCCAGAGGACAGGCATGAATGGGAAGGGGCAGAGCAGAAGTGCAATGAGAGACACTGAGCAATAAGAGAGCAAAGAGGTGAAAAACAAAGAGTGGGACAAGGAGAAAGCAAAGGCGTTGGCAGCCCAGCCATCACAACTGTCCTGCACATGGAGGTATTTATTTAACTTTTTTTTTGCATTTTGGCCACTTCAAACTTTAGCAGCCTGATTCCTACCTCCTTTAGTATGAGATCTGAAAAAAAGCCAGCTTTGGGAAATCTTTGAAAGCAGGGGAGAGTGTGCGCTTTTGTGGCAAGTTGGAGGAGACCTCAGAGCAGGCTCACTTGCTTTTACTGCCTCTTGTAAAAGCAAGTCTCAAGCTGTCTGGCAGGTTTACACCAGTGTAAAACAGGCAGAAGGAAAAGGGTCAGTGGGAGGACAGCTGGGAGTTGTCCCTCAGTGGATGCCATGAGGACATGTGCTCTTTCCTTTGCCCTCTCCCATCAGCAGCTCCCTCCTGCCTGCCTGTGTCCATGCACAGGTCCTTTCTTCATGGTCACAGCACTGATTTCTGCTTGTACGATATTCCTTTTTTGACTTAATTCCATAACCATTTTTAGGTGATGAATTTTCCTCTTCAAGTGATTAGTAGAAGCTTAGCATTAAATATCATCCTTAAATACCAGCTGTGATTCTGTGCTTGGTAGACCACGAAATATAAGCTTTGATGCTCAAGTAAGAAAAGGCCATTTTGTGAGGAAAAAGAGAACTTTAGTCCTGAAGCATCTGACCTCATAAAAAGGCCAAATCTCAACCTAGATACATTTTATGGCTTTGCTGCTCGGCACAGTTGTGACTGTGTGGACTATAGGGAAAGTACCCTAGAAAGACAACCTTCTTCTATTAACAGAAGGTCACAACGCACAGTGTTAATCACCTACCTCCCCGTATGTTTTTATATATTTGCTTGTACCCAAAATACCGGGGAGTTTTCCATATCTAACAGTACAGATGATAATAATTTGCATGATAGAGATACAGGATAAAACCACTGTTGTCAGTAAATGTGTACCCATTGAATAAGATGGATTTTACAGCTTGGCACCTGCTGGGAAGTCCTGACAGACTCTGTCCCATCCAGAGACCAGTAACCATTATACAGACATGGCTTGGATGCTTGAGGGGCACTCAGACCTTCTGGGCAGCATGTGATGGGGTACAGACAGACAGACAGGGAAAAAATTGTCCAGGGCTTAGTCCAGTGAAAATGTTGCTTTTACTATTGTTAAATTGCTGCTAAGGGTAAGGACTTTTCATAAAGCTTTTTCACATCAGATTATAGGCCAAAGGGAGCAGAACGGTTACAAGGGATGTGCGCTTTGGATGAGGATGATTTCCAGTGATCTGAGAGAAGCCGTGGGACTTTCCTCAGCCTGTGCTTCTCTGCCACCTCCATAATGGTGTTGAAGCTGAAGCATGAACATAGAGCAGCAATTATGTTTTGGGCTTCGAATACTAAAATTGGGGTACAACTGTGAAGTCTGAGCCTGTAAAATGCTGAATGCTGGCAGCTGTCACTGTCTTCCAATGAGTTATTTGTAGGGGGAAGGGTGGAGGATCCATCCCTGGTGATGAAGGATATATTTCTGTGCCACCTGTGATGCTCATGGCACTTGTGCACTGCCCATTCACATATGCCAGATGGATCAGGAGCTGTTGCTTGTGACCTGGAGACCTGAGGTCTCCTCACCAGCAAAGCTGATAGAGTTGTGACCAGGAAGGATGACTGAGACTCGCCAACATTATTTCTCCTCCCAACTCCTTGTGGAGTGGCTGGGCACTTGGTAGCCTGGCTGGTTTCTTCCAGCCTCTCCACTGTTCCACAGCTAGCCAAATGCTCAGCCTTACTTTAGATATCAAGGTTGCTGGTTTGCTCCAGTGCGGGAAGGGCAAAAGATATTTTTCCATGACCACAGACATATAATCTCCTGTTTCTCTGGGCTTCACCTGTATATGATGAGTGAGCAAGTGAGTCCAGGGCTTTGTTTCTCTGGCAGACACCCGAGCGCAGGGTGCTGCCTCTCTCCTGTGAAGCCATAGGAAGTGTTTCATGATTCAAGATAAAAAAGACCTTCATTTCCTCCTTCTGTGCTTGCACGGCTCAGCCGCCGCCGAGGCTGCATCCTCCGTCCTTACAGCCTGCTCACAAAATGGACCAAGAAACCCTGGGAAGTGTTGTCCTGCTCGTCATCGTCACCTTGATAAGTGTTGTCCAGAATGGTAAGTCAAAAATAAGCATTTATTAAAGGGCTAGAAGGGAACTGAGAAAAGTTTGGGATGGTGCATGCTGATCTGATCTTTGGATAGCTAGTCTCTGGTTATAAGCCTATGCGTGCTTAGGCATGATTTTGTCTTTAGAAATGGTCTTCTAAGCATATAATTTTGTATGCCATTGTGCAGTATCTCGGCAGTCGTGTGGTCCTACTCTGTGATATTCTAGAGTGAGCTTGTTATACATATGTCAGCTAATGAAAGGACTGATATGCCGGGGTGCCTCATGACAATATGCATTTCGGTTTGATCACTGACACCTCCTTTCCTGGCTAAAGTCCCTAATGTGGACAGCTGAGTGCTCTCCAGCCAGAGCCCTGCCACTGTGGGCAGAGGCTGTGGCCCTGGGGTGTCTGTGACGGGTCAGACCTTTTCATGGTGCTGGTCAAAGGAGGCAAAACAGCACAAACTCATCAGGGGAGTCTGTTTGGGTTATTTGTGGGCAGGCAGGTCTCCTGCTTTCCTGCCTCTCCAAGTCCCACAGTTCAACTAATCCCCATTAACTGCGGTCCCAAGAACACTGCGCATTTCCTGCAATGGAGAAGTTTCCTTTTTTTTTTAGCTCTTATTCAGACCTCTATCTTCCCTACTATTCTTCAGGATATTTAAATAAAACAACAAGTCTCTCTCTCATGCAAATCTCATTTTAATTTGATCCTCATCTCTTACAAATACTTAAATTATGTTAGCAGGAAATTCTACCCAGAATCAAGAGAACAAAGTGAGTTTTGCCCCAGCTGCACTGAGGTCGCTGAGGCTGAAGGAGTCAGCAGTGGGATGGGGAGGCTGCTGCAAATGTTGGAAATCTTCTATGAGGGCTTCTTGATAGGAAAGTGAGACTCCCACTGAGTGCAAACCCTATGCTTCGTCCTAGGAAATGGGCTATTCTTGGTCTACTGCAGAGAGGGGAAGTGGTGGGAGCCTCAGCATAAGCCTGGCAGCCAGATAGAGAGCAAAAGAAAAAAAAAAAAAAAAGAAATGCAGCTTGGTTTAGTTTTGACATGGGCAATAAATACCACATTGTTTAACCCAATGCTGATTTCTGGTAAATGCAGATTGTGTGACATCAACAGAATAGGGCATGCTGAGGCCAGAGCACATACTGCAATTAAAAAAGGTGTGTCAAATATTAATTTCTTGTTATTTAACCAAGTGAATTTATATATATAGCTTTTTTTTTTTCTTTTACTCTGAAACTCAGGCATTTGCCTTCCAGCCTGACACACGCTTTCAGCTCATGGAAAACTGTCTGTGAGATTATTAACTCAACTGCCACAAATAGGCAAGCACTATGCTTTGCAGAGGACAGAGTGCCAAGCGTGAGTGGCACAGAGCCCTAAAATATGATTTCAGACCTTGCATCACCCAATTTCCTCCTTCCAGACTTCCTGTCTAGGAAGACCTAACTGCAATCATGCAATGAATTCAATAATTAAGGCGGTAGAAATGCTTGTCAAGGGATATCAGTTGTACTGAACTCTTGCTGTGGCTCTGGTTCAGCAAATCACACGGGAATCTCCTTGTTCATCTTTAAATATGTGAAGTCAGTACCATGTAAATTTGGGTTTATATGCTTTTCTGCATCTGGTGCAGGATTAGAAAGCAGTTTGGGTGGATGCTTTTATTCCCAAAACTGGAGATGGGCTGTGGTGCTGCCCTAGTCTGATGTCCATTCACTGTCACCTCATTCATGTTTGGAATCTCGTATTCTACAGAACGTTTCATGTGGCCGGATGCTGCACAGTCACACATGTAGATTTAAGTTTTATTCTTGCGTCAGAGGGATGTTGCAATTCAGTAGCTTTCAGGGTAAATCAGTGGTCATGACTGAGCAGATTAGGATTGAGGAAGCAAAGCGGCATTTACGGAAAGAACGGGCAACCTGCACTTCTTCCAGCACTTACTGGGCTGGAGTGTCAGCACACAGTTTCTTTTGGCATGAACTTGGGAAACCGCCAGGCTTGGACTGAACTCATGTGTGTTAACTTGGCCAGAGTCGGGCTGCAGCAGTTCAGGCTCAGGGCAGCCTGCGCAGCCCTGGAGACTCAGGGCATCATCTCCTGGTGCAGCTGAGCTGAATTAAACCCCTCAGCTCCAGACCTGTTGGGTTCACTTATCTCATGACACCATGTGAAACAACCCTCTTGCCTTGAGTTTCACTGTAAACAGCAGAAAATATAGCGATGGCATAGGATGCTGCTTCATGTGTAGTCTCCGGTTTCACCAGGGCAAAAACCTCACCTCACTTGAAGCAGAAGGCTCTCCCTCTCCATACGATGATGAGATGCTGAGTTCCCCTCTGATTCAGTGTCTTCACCTTGGGGGTCTACATGATCCTGAGGAAATACAGCCACAATTCGGGGTTGGAGGTAATTGACCCAGGAAATTTTGCTAGCTAAGAGGTGGACACCTCACATGAAGTGGTTGTCTAAACTCTTTCTTGGGTCAATGGAGAAAGATCACTTCAGTGAAGTGGTTTCTGTCATGCTGGCAGCTCTCTGAGAGTTGGACTGACCTAGTCAGGTGCTTTTCTTCTGTTTCTGTCAAAGATTAGGGCTTGACTGGCCACTAAATGAGTGACAGATACTCTCTAATAACCTCTCTCTCTTCCTGGAAGGGGAAGAGAAAGGGAATAAAGGAGAGGCTGATGGATTGGGAAAAAAAAAACACACAAAACTAAAAAGCTTTAATGAAACAGTAACAATAGAAAGAAAAGATAATACTATTAGTAAGAAAATAATGAAATATATACAAATATGAACAAAACTAATATCAAACTCCCCTGATGATGATCATGTCACCACTGATGGTGTGGGACAGGTGCTGGAGAATTCCCAGACAGGACCCAACAGCAGATGGGAACTGGGTTCAGGAACCAGATTTGGGAACTCATTGATCAGGAACGAGGGCAGAAGAATGGACAGAGTCCTCCTTAGATGCCAGACATAGAAGAAGAGAGCTTGACCCTTAGTGATTCCTCAGCTTTATACTGAGTATGACATATGTGGAATGGAATACTTTGCTGGTCAGTTTTGGATTACCTGTCCTCTCCTCCCTGCTGGTGCAACATTTTCACTTAAAACCCTTTTACTTCCTGATACCCCCAATTGCACTCCCTGGCACCCCTTGGCACCCCTTGGCACCCCCTGGCACATGAGATTTAGCAGTGACCTTGGTTTCTATAGAAGCAAGTATAAGCAAGAACCATTCTGCATACCAATCTGTGGTAGTAACTATAAACATCAAGCATTATCACTTCTAGAAGCAGACACTGTCTGCGAAAACATGCTGTTAACTTCAGAAAGTGCAGTCTCTTAGAAGAGACTGAGCTGAAAAGGAAAATCACCGAATGGAGAATTGGTTCTGTTGTAGCTCAAATTAGGACAGTTTCCCTGTGACACCTACTGTTTACAGAAGGAGAAATCCATCTCCACAACGCTCCTCAACGTCTCTGAAGTGAGATGAGGCAAAACCTGCTCTGCATCCATGGTGCGGGTGTATGTGATAACCCTACCTCTGTCCTTTGCTCTAATGCCCAGGCTTTTGATCCATACACCACATCAGAGGTAGCAAGAGCTTCCAGGAGAGATGCCTGGACCTCCACAGCCAGATCCTTCCCAGGAGAACCAGCACTTCCAGGCCTGCCCAGCCCTGATCCCAGGGGCTGTGTACCAGGGGTGTCAACACTGGCACTTCCCAGCTCTTGTCCTTGGTGACCACTGTCAGGCTGGACATGTCTATGTTCAGCCTGATGGCTCTCAGCATGGCAGAGCCTCTCTCCAGCAGCGTGTTGGCATTTGGGAAGTGGCAGCACACACAGCAGTGCAGAGGGAGATATATTATATAGCTTACTCTTGGCTTTCTTTAAAGCTGTGGCATCTTATAGTGCTTCCACATACATGCTAAAAGGAAGGGAGAGGCTATGCTACATGTCCCAGTGAGCCCATGCAGTCCCAGACCTGCAGGAAGTGGTTTCCCATCACTGCAGCTTTGTACTGGTTGCACTTTCATTCAGCCTCTTTCACTAGGTCCTCTTAGAGCCTCTTAACAACCCCTTGCTGAAGGCCAGGGTGATGGACGGATAGAGATGCTGAGACCTCTTGGTGGCTGTGCCACTGGACAGTGTCTGCTCTGGGTCCTCCAGGAGCCGGCCAGTGTACCGTGCTGCTGGCAGCCAGGAGGGTCTGCAGCCTGGGTCAGAGTGGGGACGCTGGCTTAAAGCACTGTGGGTTTTTCTGGAGAAGGGACGTATACACTCAGGGAATCATTCGATAATGGAAGTGAAAAAGTTCAGTAGCTTTTAGTGAAGGCAGTGGAAGTACAAAAGACCTACTTACAGCATCAGTGAGGGGAGGAAAGAGGTAACTTTTCATATTCCAGGGATGAAAGCCTGCAGCTTATCAGGTTACACTTCTGTTGTTACAATAATATCTTTCCTGATGGGATATCTTTTATACATATATCTTTGGCTAATAGTCTAAAGAATAGAGTGATTTTGGGTACCCCGAGGTGGTGGAAGTACAAAAGACCTACTTACAGCATCAGTGAGGGGAGGAAAGAGGTAACTTTTCATATTCCAGGGATGAAAGCCTGCAGCTTATCAGGTTACACTTCTGTTGTTACAATAATATCTTTCCTGATGGGATATCTTTTATACATATATCTTTGGCTAATAGTCTAAAGAATAGAGTGATTTTGGGTACCCCGAGGTGGGATGCACGATGCAGTTTGTGGCTGTCAGAGCTCTGTCTGATGTTATTTAGACACGTGATTGATGGTGTCTGGTTTAGTGTCATCAGATAAAGCGTGTTTATCAAGTGTGATACTTTATCTTGAGGTGCTGCATTTCTGCAGCAGCTAACACCCTGGCACAACACCGTTGCTTAAAAGGAAGATACACGTAATATGGATACATAAAGATCACCCATCAGGACCTAGTTTTCAATGGGAAAACAGAAAATGAATCAGTCCTGCAGGATGTCCCTGGTTTGGCAAATAGGTATCACTAAAAAGGGAAGAGACTCCCTTGCCTCCCTGCTCTATTACAGAGTGAGATTTGGGGTTGGCAGCAGTGACTGGAACGCTTTTTTCCCACTGGAGGCTCAAAGCACACAGAGGTGCAGGCTGCCAGGAGCATGGCGCAGGGATGAAGCAAGGCTCAGGGATGAGAGCCTGCTGCCAGTCACGTATGGACACGTGGGGATGTCTGAGGCCGCGTCGCGCCAGTCCCTTGCACAGAGAATTTGGTTGTACCTCACTGACAGAGCAAACATGCTGGCCACATCCTGCACCTTCACGCGTCCACGTCCTCTCCTGCCGCACAGCCTGGGTGGTTGTGAGAACAGAGCTGAGCCAATAAAGCCCAGCTCCTGCAATATCTCCAAACTATGTCTCAGATTGAACACTTTGTGTTTGTTTAACAGCTTTTTTTGCTAGCAAACTGGAGCATGAAAGCAAACACTGCAATGGCAAGGGGTTCCAGCGGCCAGGATCCTCTGCCTTTGACCGTGTCTACACTGCTAAGTGAGTAAGCAAGCCCTGAGGTGCAGGGTTCATCTCTTTCTTCATTTGGGTTTAATCTAAACTCTTTTATGGTCCTGACTTTGTTGTGCAGTTCCATTGCTGTGTACGTTGCAGCGGCATTTAGACTGGTGGTTCTCCAGTATGTTTGCTGGTGAAACCAGCTCCTTTCTGGACACAGATTGCAGTATTTATATTGGACTTGCAGCCCTTATATGTGTTATATCCCTTCACCACTCAGTAGCTATTGCTGGATGTGTGATACAAGCACAGCTGGTGTCCTGAGAGGACTGTGGCTCAAAAAGAAAGAGCTAGACACCAACTTACTGAGGAGCAGAGCTCATGCAAACCCCTGTGCCTCTGTCCCCAGGCAGCTCCCTTGGCACATGTCTCTCCACTTCTCTGCCATATTAGTACCTCTTGTCTTTGATATCCCTTCAGAGAGAGCAGAGGGAAAATTAATTCCAACCCAGAAAAGAAAAGAACAAAAAATGTTTTTTATTACCTCTGAAGTACTGCTTGAAACTGAATGGGATGTCCTCGCACTTTCTGCCAAGGGCAGAGTGCTTGCCCCTCAGAAAGCCTTCCTGGCCAAAGAAGACAGCTGGAAATCATCCCTGTTCCCCTGCAAAGAGACATGTTAACTGTCAGACACTCCTCTTTGCTGTGGGATCTTCCTTTTGTTGGTTTCATGCAGCTTTCAATGCCACTAACTGGATTAATATGACTTAATTACAAGGATTTTCCATGCCAATAAAGAACACAGTGTCTATTACACACGTGCCTTGAGCAAACAAGTTAAAGGAGGAAAGTGGCTTTCACAGGTGCCAGGCATGTGGTTTCTTTGCCTCATCAGGCAGGACAAAGGCATCTTTTTTCCCAGCGAGGACAGAGGGAAGCTGAATTTCGGGAAGTTTGTGCGTGGACACACCAGCCAGCCCACGGCTGCCGCCTGCTGCAGGCAGGTTGGGGGCTTCCCACTGCTCTGGAGTAAAAGCCCACCCGCAATGGTGTTAGTGCAGCCCAAATTCACACCCCACCATGCTTTGCTGCTGAAACATGTTGATTTTGTTTCTGTTTCCCTGTGTTCTGATCTCTTCTATATAAATTCCTTTCTAGCCAGAACTGTGGGCACGCGTACCCTACATTTCTCGCTGTGCTCTGGTGCGCTGGCCTTCTCTGCAGCCAAGGTAACACTCTTTTATGGTTTTTTTCCCTTCAACCTTGCACCACTTTTAGCACGAGATGGCAAGCACTTCAGAGGTTACACTTCCAGGGACCAAATCCTCCTGCAGTGGGAGAACCTGCCTCACCTGGCTGCCCTGCAGCTCACATGCTGTTTAATTAGCAGCACACTCCTGGCATGATTTATGCTGACAGACGTGTTCCCAGACATAATTCAGGACAGTCTGGGCCAGTGACATCTCCCATACAGCTATTATGGACAAAATCCTTCTGTTTTAGGTGGGGGGTTTAGTCCTTGGATGTTGGATGCTACATTATTCAACCTTGGGACTATAAATGGGCCCATTTGATTAAATTGCTGGAGCTGCCAGCCCTTCCCAGTGCTGAGGGCAGCCCAGGAGTATTTACCTGCATTTCTAAATATGATCTCCTTCAATGCAATTTGAGTTTACCTAAAGTTAAGATCCTAAGGTCTATGACTGTACTTTCTGGAAGATTTTCCTAACCAGGAGAAGAGGGGCTTTTGCCTGCACATGTGGGGAACACAAGAATTAGGGGGAAAAGCTCCTTTTTATTCCTCAGAAATGAGTATTGGACCAAGTACAGTATTCCACCTGCTCCCAGAGAAGTGCATCTATTGGGTGGTGAAGACAGTCCCTGAGCTGACATACTCCTTCCTGAGCCTGCACGGCCCACCGTGGGTTTTTGATGGGGACGAGTGTGTGCTCTGCAGTGGTGTCGAGGTTTAGGGCTGGGCCAGACAAGTGGACACAGCTGTGGGCAGGATTATACCCACAAAAGCTTCAGAAAAGCCAGAGTGAGGGCAAGATAAGTGCTCTGTTACCCACACAAAGGTCTCTGTCCTAGTTCCAGCTCTCCTCCCGTAACCAAAGGCTGCAGATTTCCAGGCAGCGGACGGGGACAGTATGTACAGTGGGATTCAGGCTGCTGTTTGTAACGCCTTGTTTTACCCTTTACCCAGCTCCTGCTGCCTTTGCCGGCCTGATGTACTTGTTTGTGAGGCAGAAGTACTTTGTGGGCTACCTTGGGGAAAGGACTCAGAGGTAAGGACTTACGCAGCTTCTTTCCAGATCCCAGGATGCAGTAACAGTGGAGCTGGTCACTGCCAGTTCACCAGCTCATGGTGCTGCCTGGAACAGCTACTTGCACGGGGTGGCACAGGAAAGTCCCCTTTTCTGGGTGCCCAGGAGGAGCTGGAGGAGATGTGGGAGGTGTGGCAGCACCGGGGTCAGGGGAAATGCAGGAACAGAGCAGCTGCTTCAGCAGTTCCTGCTCATAGCTTCTGCAACACCACAAATTTGCATGTTTGTGCTGCTATTTGCACAAGATCATCCTTTTATGTTAGTAAAGCTCATTATGCACATGTGGAACAAGATTGTCTCACAACCTGTGATGGCTGAGAAGACATACAAGGCCCTCTGAAAAGCCACTTTCATAAGGAGCAACCTATGCTGAGCACAAGAGGCCAAATCCAGACCCAAATGGATCCTGAAAATGGCATTTAAGAGCTTGCAGCTGGCTTGCAATGCAAGAGAGAGCAGAAATTTGTTCCCTCCATCTCAGCCCCTGAGGTCTTTCACCTGGTCTCAACAGCAGAGTCCAAAGTCTGAGGACTTCTTGTGTGAGGTGATGTACAATAACAAATTTCTTCCCCTCCCTTTCTGTCTCCTCAGCACTCCAGGTTACTTGTTTGGAAAGCGCATCATTTTGTTCCTGTTCCTCATGTCCCTGGCTGGAATACTCAACTACTATCTCGTCTTCTTTTTCGGAAGTGACTTTGAAATGCATATAAAAACGATAACCAGTGCAATCTCTCCATTGCTGCTCATCCCCTAACTCCCTGCAGCACTGAGAGGGTCAGTGTGCTTATTATATTGATAACCAGAAGCAGCCATAATTCAACTGCTTAAGAAATGAACCCGTAACCCTTTTAGACTGCTGTAAATCTTGTGCTTGATGGGCTTTGTAGCTTGATTTAACCTTACTTTTTCCTTCCAGAAGAAAAGACTTATCATGAGCACTTGGCATGCGCAAGAAATGGTGACAACTTACAGTTAATTCTTTAGAGTCTTTTCCCCTAAACCGCAGCTTGCAACCTGATGGCATGACTGGAACAGGTGTCGTATGCTTGCTTCATAACTGGTTGTACTCAGCTCTTGTCCCAAAACCCAAGAGCTTCTTGGCGTTGTTCCTGATCGATGGCTTCCGTGGTTGTCCTCACACCAAGGCACAGCCTTTCTCCAGCATCCCACACACCCCAGCCCATGCAAAGGCATGGACCAGCCTCTTCACTTATCCTTTCCTTCCCACTTGTTGATGACTGAGCATTTGCTGCTGCAGGAGGGTAGCAAATTGGCCCCTGCCTGGCCTTCTTCTATAAATATTCATGTGCATAAGGCTCCTGACACTGATCTCATTTACGCTTCTGCATTTTTGTTCTCCCAGAGCTGTGGAAAGGGGTCTTGCATAAATGAGCTGATGTGTTGAAGATGGGATTGGTTTTGTTTTGCTTGACTTTGTTTAATAAAATGATCTCAAAGGATGAAATCTATTTGCTCTCATCTTCCTTGCCTTGCACATGATGCCAGCGCTCCATGGCTTGGCAGCTGGCCGGTGAGCAGAGCAAGGGGCTCTTTGTGCAAGCTGCTAATCACACCGAGTACAGCTTTGAAAGGGCACACGTTTAACAACTCCCTCTCTATTAGCAAGTTCAATTTTCTGCCTCTGTCACTAAAAATGTGCCCCCACAAGTCCATAACTGAGGAGCAGTTTGATTGGAGAAGTGGACTAAGGTAGGCAAATGGGTGCAATCTTTTTAAACATTGCTACCCTATGAGTGCTTAAGCCCTTAAGCCTGTCTGAATACTGCCCACAGGATGGGTAAAGCTGTGTTTTGTGACTTTTTGGGGAGGGACAGAGACTCCTCACTATGTGAGAAGAGGGTTAGCAGAGCTGTTTGCAAAAGCAGGTGCAGAAAGCTGCCTGCCTTTGTGCAACACCAAGACAGGCAGGTTTGGTGGCTGTCCAATGGGGCATGGTGGCTCTGCTCTGCACCGGACTATTTGCACTGCAAAAGCAACATACATCTGTATTTTTCTCATCTTCTACAGACATTTTAGAGGTGAAAGATTAGTAATAAATGTATTTATTATGTGGTGATTAGCTAATAAATGTTCTCAGTGGTTAGAATAGGTAAGTAAAAAATATAAACTAATGTCTCCTTAAGTTGCAGCAGGGGAGGTTCAGGTTGGATATTATGAAGAATTTTTTTGCTGAAAGGGTTGCCAGGCATTGGAACCGTCTGCCCAGAGAGGTGGCTGAGTCACCTTTGCTGGAGGCGTTTAAGAGATGGGTAGATGTTGTGCTGAGGGACATTGTTTGGTGGTGTTGATAGGCCTAGGACAAAGATTGGACTCAATGATGTTGAAGGTCTTTTCCAACCAAAACTGTTCTATGATTCTATGATTCTCTTAACATATAGCTTCTGAGACACCTTATTCCTGGGTACAGCACTTATGTTCCTTCCTTCCCTAATTCTAAAATGACCATAGCACACTCCAAACCCTGCTTCACACCATGTTTTTTTGTCACCCTCTCTCTCCACTGCTTATCAGCAGCCACACATCCTTGGTGGTCACACACTACCCTTCTGCCCCATCTGGTCAGCCCACTAACGGATGGCAGCACCTCAGGAGGAGGTATCAGCAAAGGCTCCCGTTGCCACCACCATTACTCAGTTCAGAGGAGGAGATGCTTCACCAGCACCATAGTCCCTGCTCTTCAGCCAGTCTGGTATCCCTGAGGTCTAAGACTTATTTACACAGACCATCACTTTGTGGGACATGGTTGTCTCAACCCTCTGTGGCAACCTTGCAGGTCTCCCCAGCTAGATAAGTCTCCCTTGGTGCCTTTTTGTCCTCTATAGCAAGAAACAGCTCACTTGACATCTTTCTGGTGTCTCCTGTTAGCTGAAAAGAGGTGCTCCACCAGCCAGCTATAGAGGGCGGAGGATTCAAGTGTCTATTTTGGGTTGGATAATCTATCTCAGCACTCTCAGACCTCTCTGTTGACTCAATGGTTTGTTTCCACACAGCTGTATTTAGCTAATATTAGGTCGTCTTCTGAGGAAACTAAGGCACATCATTTGCTGTAATTATTTTGTAAGAATATCCCTTACTTACCTCCTCAAAACCTGTTTGATAACAAAAGAAATGAAAGTACAGGCAAAATCTATTTTGCTTCTATCTATAAATGGTAATGGCGATAGCATCAAACAGGTGGTACATAAATCCATCACTATGTAAATTCTCTGTGAATGTCACTCTGTTTTCCATGTTACAGCCAAGCCTTGTGGTTGTATTTGCCTTCCCACTCTTGCTGTGAAAGGAAGGCAACATCAGTGCTGCCTGGGCTTTCCCCATTGTGTTAGGCAAGTCTAGTTTTTGTTTTCAGCAATAGAAAAACCATGATCTGGGCAGTACAGTTGCCAGCACTTTGCATACCAGCTACTCAGAAAGCTTCAGACATAGGCTCATTCCGACTGGTCTAGGTGACCTTTGAAGGTCTCTTCTCACCTAAACCCTTCTATGATTCTATAGATCCATGTGCAAAAATGCATGTGCTACTGTAGAAGATGTGTGGTGCCCTGGCTCCTTGCGATGGCACGTCACCACCACGCTGCATGGCTGTTTGTATGTTAGAAACCCAGGTACACAAATAAGCATGTCTGTGTCTCTAAAAAAATGTGAAATGGTGTGTTTACTTTTTATATCTGTGTGTATATATATATAAAAATATATATGTATATAGGTGCTATGTCATGTGAATGCTAGAGGCTTTTCAGGGAAGCGGGCGGCTCAGGCACCAGCCCTCTCGCAGTTTGTGGGCTGTGTACATCAGAGACTGCGGAGACTGCTGGAAGCTGGGATATCGCAGGATGCTTTTGATCTGCTGACAAAGGCCTGGAGTACATACAATATTCCTGCCACAGTAACGGCATCTGCTTCCGTACAGCACTACAACCCTCTAGTGGAAACTCGTTCCTGTCGGCATGCTGCTGCTTCTGGCCACGGGATGAGCTGTTCCCTTGAGGTCTGAAGCCTGACGGTGATGCAGCGGAATCCACATTGCTGAAGAGATGTGTTGTTGCTATTGAACGCTATTTTCTATTATTCTGGAGTGTTGGAGCCCCAGTCCTGAAGCAGGACCCTCATACTACTCATAACAGAGAGAGCAGTCCTGCTTAGCACAGGGTCTGAGCAAGGAGGTGATATCTGAGTGGGACAGGAAATCTGCACACCACCCACAGGGGTTTCCTGCAGTATCTCCCAGATACCCAGTTTCTCAGAACTTGCAAAATTGGTTTGTGCAGTACCAGCTCAGTTTGAGTCACGTCTACGCCAAATCAAGTTTCCCAACAAGTCCCTGAGGATCAGGAGAGCAGTTATGCTGGCGTGGAACAAAGACTGACCTTGGGCAGCCTCTTCAGCTCTCACCTGCTCTGAGATTACTTTCTTCTAGCAGCGCAGCTGGTTTAACACTCACAGAAACCTTTCAAAAACCCTGTCAGGGTGGGATTCTGCAAAGCACTGAGCACTGGCACAAGTCAGAGCTGTGTGTTTCGCAGACTGCAGTGGAAGCAGGATTAGATTGCACAGGGAATGCTTGGAAAGTGAAAGGGCAGTACAGAATGAGAATAGTGGTTCCCTGGGTGATTTTAAATTGGTGTCATGTCCCAGCCAGAGCGAGTGGGGTGAGCTGGGAAAGCCCCTTGGTGAGCTGCAGAGCCTGCCCAGCATCCTCAGAAAGGACATGTTGACTCTCAGGAGAGGGAAGGATCTTGGAGGCTGCAATATTCCTTTGAGGCACCTGAGGCACATGTTTGAGCTTCATCATCCCTCTGGGTGATGAAGACTGCTGTCCCTGGGGCTGTCAGGGAGGGTGCATGACATTTTAGCTGTGGCTTCTCTCAAGGTGGGTCAGTGCCTCAAGTGATTAGGCTGGAGAAGCATCCTGTGCACCGCTACCTGGCTGCAGCAGAGAAAGAGCTGCTTTTAGCAGCGCTGCCATGAGTGCCAGGAAAATATGCCCCATGGAGATGAATTGCTCAAGCCAGGGCCTGGCCTCTACCCCTCTGTGTACTTACGCTGGTGGAGGGAGGCTGTGGACAGGAGAGCAACAGCTCTGCTCCATCCATCCTGCCTGCCAGAGCATCTCACTGCTCCCTGCCAGCATGCAGACACATGAAAGCTGGCAGAAGTGAGATTCCTGCCCCAAAGGACAAACAACCTCCACAGTGAGCTGTTTTTCCCCTTTAGAGGAGAAATAAATAACTTTTCAATTTCAGCTGTGAAGATCTTCACACTGCGAGATGATTTCATCAGACAGAGATGATTTCATCAGACAGACGAGCTCCCGGGGCTTCGTGCTGGCTGCCTACTGAGCTGCTCGGATGCCATCCGCTGGGTGGTTCCTACTTGTCCCCGGGGGAAGGGGACCAGGCACCAATGGGGCAGCTGTGGTGTGGGGTGCAGAGAGTGAACGAGGGATGGTTTTCACTTAGAAAAATAAAGGTGTGATGGCATTGCCTGTGACTCGCCGTGCACCTTCTGCCATGTGCAAACAGCAGGGACTGTGTGTGTGCTGTGACCTCTTGCAAGGTCAGGGGATGCTTTGGGAGTCTTAGGAGAGGGGCTGCCACCTCCTGTGCTGCTATTTGCCACCACTCAAACAAGCATACATTTGGTTTATTGTTCCTGTGTTTTCCCAAGAGAGAGCCACCACTGCCTTCATCCCCAAACAATGTTTTCTGTGCTTTTTGGCACAGTACTTCAGGCAGGGACAGTCTGACCCAGCGAGAGCCCCCTCTGTGCTCTGGGATTAAGCAGAGCAGCACGATGTCTCCTGGCCAGCTGCTTCATGCTTTTTGTTTGTGCCACAGAAAAGGAATTTCCTTTCAAAAGGCAGCGCCAGCCTTCCCACTGCCCTCCTCAGATAGGAGGGGAGAGTGCTTGTGAATTCCAGCAGCTGTGGGGCTGTGGTCCTGCCAGCTGCTGTGTCCCCGTGCTCTCCCACCTCCATGGGGACCATGTACCCTTGCTGGTGGACAGATGCTGGTGGACAGATTCATTTCTCTCAGACTAGACAGCTTCAGCCATAAATTCAAGCAGGCAGTCATTTATCAGAGTTCAAGTTACAGCTCAGTTCTGACATTCGTTTAACAATACTGTGGTTTCTTGGAGCACATCTCACTCCATGTGCCTTCAGCAGAGGCAGTGCTGCAAAGCAGAAAATAATAATTTTCATGGCATAATGCCACTGCTCATCCCAGCTTTGACCTCATTCTCCAAATCCCATGTGCCTCCTCTCCCTTCTTCAATCAGGCTTTTCAAGCATGTCCTTCAGTGCCAGCCTGACTCGTTCATCCCTCTCCATGTTTATTGTCCCCTCCGCATCCTCCTATCTGGTCAATATGCCTGGTAAGCCAGTGCAGGATGCTGATCTGGCTGAAAACAACCTTTTTCCCCCACCTTTATTGGCTTGGTTTAAATCCATGTCAGCTCCCTGATCCCCACAGGTGAGATCCCCAACAGAAATATTTGTGGAACTTGCAGGGCTTCTCCTCTGTGAGGTATAAATGCTACACTGATTTATTAGTCTTGAAGCACTCCTATGCAGGTGGGATTTCCTTCTCCTGCAAGTTGTCACAGAGGGATCCAGAGGCCAAACTCCCTCTTCTCTCACATCATACTCTTTGTAGGGTTGACACAGCATCTCATGCAGTGCAGAAGACATGACCGTACCTCAATTCTGCCAATCTTGCACTTTCATTTCCCAAATAAGGGCTTAAGTTTGTACTTATTTTTTTTTTTTACTGAATTAGGAGGATGTAACCCTTCTGACAGGGCTTCACTGGCACCAGCACAATCTCGGCTCACATTTAAAGAGATTGCTAACGGAACATCAACTGCAGCTCCCCAGCAAAAGTCAGCTGAACTTTTCCTGTTCGCACACAAGTCACACTGCCTTGGAAACAGTCTTTTATGAAAAGGGAGAAAAGAAAAGCAGAAAGGTAGATAAACAATGATACATCCTGTCTCCATTTAGACAGTTGTTCTACCACTCAATGGCCCTCTGCCCTGAGAAGGGAAATTGGGAAAGGAAAAGGAGACCCACAGGTTGAAATGGAGCTCAGCAGTACCTAGCGCCAGTATTTTGCCGTAAAACACGTTTGCAAGAGGCTGCCCTGGCCTCCGAGGTGTTGTGTCCTGCATTACACCTCCCTCTGCAGTGGGCTGGATCACCTCTCACCTCCCATCACTCTACACCCCTGGGTCCCCTGTGACACCTTCCAGTTTTGCCCCCCATGCTGTGTGATCTGAGGAGCTGCCAACTGGCAGAGCGTTCAACATCCTAATGGATGCATTCCTGGCACTCACCAGGCACAGGGCATGATGTGCTGAGTGTTCCATCACTGTGGGACAGGAGATGCTCATCCACATGAAAGTGGGCACTCCAGACCTGCTGACAGCAGCGTGATGTGCAGGACTACCCCAGGTTAGCCTTTTGCAGCCCCTGAGCAGGTGTGAAGGGCCCTGATCGGGTCTCCCACATGCTGCCACCATGAATGTAATGAGTGGTGAGTGAAGGTTGAGATGTGAGGTTGCACATCGCATGGCAAGCCTGTGGTTTGACAGCCCACTGAGCACATTTGATAGCTTCCAGGCACTGGAAGGAGATGGTTCATAACTCTCTGTGCGAATTCCCAACCCTTGCCTTGCCAGTCCTCATCCTGGTGTCTCATCCACGCCTTTGCTTCAGCTACAGAGCTCAGCAGATCTTTCCCTGAGCCACTCCACTCCTTCAAGTGGCAGAAGATCACCCATTCCTGTGGGTTACAGCCATCTGCAGAAAGAGTCTGAGAGACCAGAGATGCTTCAAAAATAATTGCGGGATGGGAAGCGAAGAGTGCAGCCTCTGCCTTTGGCTGTGAGTTCTCTTCAGCTCGCTGTAGATAAGGTTGCATTTGGATGAAGCCTAGGTAGTTATGGTGCTGAACTTGAGATCAGTGGCCTCCTCCCATGCTTTTACAAGCAGCCAGAAATCACAGGAGACCTGGAGAGTATTGCTGTGGTTTACACCCATTCACAGGGATCTTCCCTCAGCCACCACCAGAGGCAGGATCATGTTGACAGCTGATCTTACGTTTTGTTTCATTTCTGCTCCCAGCTAATTTTGCAAAGCGCACCGTAGCTCTCCACCAAGGCAAGGGGAACAGAGTGGTGATGCATGCTGCAAATCAATTAAGAGACACCCTGCCAAATCTGTTCTATTGTCAAATGATTCAGCAAATGACTACGGGATGGTACAAGTGATTTTTATTGGTATAGCATGAAAAATTCAGCACCATAAATGAAAGGAAGATTAATTCACAGGACAGGGCTTGTTCTCTCCCTCCACCAGTAGATGCCCATCATTCACAAAAACACCTCCAAGCCTGGATGTCACCAACCTGCTTTGGGGTTTGCAGTGGAGAAGTAGCTTCCTCCTAATGTCACCCAGGAGAGGAGAGCACTCTGCTGACCTCACGCATGGCATGGTCCTTGTGCAGGGATTCGGCACAGCCTCAGCCCCAAAGGCAGTAACAGCATTCAGGTGGGTATGAAGAGTCTTCTCATGGCTTGGGTGAGGAGAAGGGTCCTGGAGACCATGGTGATACTGAACAGCACCTCACTGAGTGTCCCATTGGCATCCCCAATCCACCTGGGGAAGCTCACACAAGCAAAACCTGCCCTGACCTCCTGTATGGCTATCATTTGAAAGCAACATGGGGCAAAACCTCCGGGATACAGCTTGCCATGTCCTGAGTCACTAGCTGTGGGCAGGGGTTTCCATCTCCCAGTGACTATCCTCTCGTCACCCTACCCTCCATGCCCCTGAAAGGTGATCCCACACAGGCAAACACCACCACTCCTATCCTGAGGTCCCTCCACTGATGCAGCATATCACTGCTGGTGCTCAGCACCCTTTTCCTGGGTCTAGACACCATAAGACATGGTATTGCCCCTACGAATCTTTGTCATCAGTGGCAAATTTAGCAGCGCAGCCAGTGGCAGCAGGTCTGCTCCGAGTCTGTTGTGTTACATGGGGGCTGGAGTGAGTAGGAAACCACTTGCAGGACTGGTGACACAGGCCAGCCCACAAAGCTGGATCCACTGCATCTTGTACAAGATATGCAGCAGGTTGCAGTAGAGGGGGGAAGCAGGCTGGAGTCCTCATTTATGGAAGAATTGGCATCCTGGGATTGAAATGCTACCTTCACCCTGTTTTTTTTTTTTCATACAAGTATGGTAGGAGCAGCCCTGGAGAAGCCATGCAGAAGGCATGAAAACAGGATGCACCCACTGCATCCCTTACTCAGCCTCCTTCAGCAAAAATGCCACCAAATGCAAGTTCAGGGCAGACCTAGATCAGATGTATGCCTCCAGAACAGCCAGCACAAATACAGTGCTGGCAGCTGTGAAAGGGTGGTTCAGGGCAACATTTGGCAGGATACTTATTCCTTCCCTCCTTCCCTTCTGGACTGAGAAAACACACAGGGTGATGCAGCAATCACTTCTTCAGTGCAGCCTGTGTTGCAGCTATTCATTTCACAGTCGTGATGTAGCAAGCCTAAAAAGGCTGCACATCCCAGGAAGCATCTGCAGGTGTTCAGGTTCTGAAACCTGGTTCAAACTAGTCTGCTATAGGCCTTGGCACGTGTCAGTTGTACAAGTTTTCATAAAAGTTTCATTCCCAACACGGCAGTGTTCTTTGCTGCTGCTGTCAGGGGTTTTCTAACCCAGATGGTAAATGTTAATTAAATTTTTCCTCTGCTTGACTACTGTAATATGTTTTACACTAACAAGGGATCTAAAATTCTTTATTGATCCAGTTTCATGTTCTTTATAAACCACAGTAGAAATTTGTGGGAGGTATGCTTAAGATATCCCTGCCATAAGTGTACAATCACAGTAGACCCCTGTGGGAACTATATGAGGGTACATAACTTTATATTCACCATCTACATGGGCAAACCTAAAATTATGGGATATGTCCAAAGTTCTTGCACTGGTAGCCTGCTAATTATGCCAGGAGCCCCTAATGAGTACATTATGGAGTTTATTATTTTACCATTGGCAAATGTTGAGTGACATTCCAGGATTAGGTGTGCCCTGGGTGGAAGGTGCAGAGAGTGCTGAAACAGAGCCAGTGCCAGCTTTGAGCAGAGGACTCCTCTGCACAGTGGCTGGGAGGGAAGCAGAGGTGTGTCCCCTGCTCCTGAGGACCTGTCACTGTCCTCTGTCTCAGAGCAGGAGAGGATAAGCTGAGCCTGGCTAACTCACAAGCTCCTCTTCTGCCTCAGCTCATATTATACCATTTAGGCTGATGCTCTTGCAACAGGTCTCAGGATTTAGTGCAGTTCATATTTGATCAGGCAGATCCCCAAGGAGCCATTTGAATAGCAGAGGATTTGAGTACAGAATATGAAGGGACCACCTGGGTCATTAAACCCAGTCCCCTGTTGTCCCTGGCAACCATATAATAGATGTTTAATCCAGAAAAACCCAACTACTTCCATTCCTCCTCCCCTGTGTGGCCGGTGCCTGTAACACGATATTAAAGTCGTCACTGAAAGCACGTTTCTTGCTGCAAAAAGGCAGAGCTCCCAGAAAATGGAAAGTCTCTGGTGTCTTTGGCCATAATATATTGGTAGGAATAACACAGTTCCTACAAATAGCATTTCACACAGAGCCAGCCATGGCATTTTCCCAAACACTTTCTCAGCCATTTTAGAGATTTATAACTAATAATTGCATAGCTGGATAAATAATTCGACTCTGAGGTTTTGTCTTAGCTTTTTTCCTTATAAATAAATCCCTTATTCACAAGCTATATTAAAACACATGTCAGTAGTGTAATGTATATTTCATATCGGTGACTCGCTTATTTCCTGCCTGGGTACATTGATTTCACTTCCATTATCTGTACTCTTTTATTTATGCAATTATCAGACCTGTTTTTCATCAGAAATAAATCTAATCTATGCATATAGGTGTATATCACTGTATTGGAAATGTTTGACATGCACAAACATGCATACATAAAGGGTTACAGTGAGTCTTTACAAGGCTGAAACCCATCATGACATGATGGACCCATCCTAAATTGCATCTGATTGCCCTGAGCGAATGCTGAGATAGGGCAGAGCTAGAGCAGAGCTCTGGCAGAGCTATAGCAGACCATGTCGTCCCAGTGAAGGAGAAGCAGTGACTCTCAACAATGAACTCAAACCCCAGAGGAACTGTTGGTTAATGTCTAGAAACACCTTCAGAAGGTCTTTCGCAGAATGAGTAGATTAAGAAGAGATCTATTGCAGCGCTGAGCTCTCAAGGGACCTGGTGTTAGCAGGTGTGTATTAAGCATCTAAGAAATAGAGGGATAAAGAAAACAAAAAGAACAGCATAAGCAACATATTTGCCTCTCGGAAATGCTCCTGTTTCATTCTTGGTGTGCCCAGAAGTCGCACAACTACTTAGAGTCAAGGATAGGAAAACAGATGTCAGCTTAGATTTAGAACGAGACGGGCACTCTCAGCACTGGGAAGAGATGAGCACATTGCCTTTCGTCAGCCGGAGAGGATTTATGGGAGGGAGGACGTGGGAGGCTAACAGGGCTGCTGCTCTTCCCTGCCCCGTTACTGCTGCTTGGTCCCATGCATCATGTCAGCAGGGCTCTGCTGCCCCTCATCGCTACCACAGCCACGCCTGGCCCTGTTTTAGTTTTCTGTACTGTCAGTCCCTCGTGCAGCTTTGTCCCTTCTCCCTCTCTTCACTTTTCTCCCTAGTAAGATGAAATCGCTCTTCCAATTTAGGGAACGCAATTTGGAGCCCGCAGGAATTAGCATCCCCTTGGGGGAGGTGTTGAGGGAGGGGACCAAGCAAGGCAAAAGCTGTCCAGGAGCAGACTGACTCTTACATAAACTGAAATGTAAGCTCAGAAGACCCAGAAGATCCAAAAACTTGTGTTTTTTCTGTACTTGATTCTCTTGCCATTTTATGCCAGCCAGGTGCTGGTGTGAGCTAAAGCTGATGGAGCTGCAGTGGGTGGAGCAGCGACAGCCTGTGACCACCACTGGATCATGTGGCAAAGACTGGGTACAGCCAGCATGAACCTGAGCCCATCTAACCTTGCTAGTGAAAACCAGGCTCAGTTCTGTCACAATTAACTTCATTTCATAATTGCATTGAGACACAAGAGCAAGTAAAGACACTGGCTTCAGGCCCATCATCTCATGCCTCAGCTTGGACCCTGGGCAAGGGTGATAGATTATGTAGAAGAGATGTTTCTTAGTGACGCTAATTACTCCACATGAAGACCTTTGGCACAACACCAGCAAGCACCAAGAGTAAAGCAGCTAGATAAACATTGTTTTTTCTACATTTATTCTAAGGGTGGGAATATTTTGCATTTTTGTATAACCTACACTCTAATGGGTTGAACCAAACAAAAACAGTCTCTCAAAACTCATTACTGTTTCCTCATAACCACATTTTTCTTCTCTTCAGGAGGTCCAAACCTTACAGCAAGGGCCACAGGAACACTTCTTCAAACGTGCAGGATACGATTGTACTGGAATTACACCCAAAGTGGAGGGGCTGTGAAGCCAGCGAGTCAGCCTTGGTCACACACCTCGCTTTTCCAGCACCCCAACCACACATCGTGCTTTTATCTCCAGACATTGGGAGATCTCCTTGGCTTGGGCTCTCATGGACACACTTGCCGGGGTCCAGGCTTGTTTTTTTCATGCCCCATGTAGGAGGTTGGTCTTAGCAGAGGCCTGAGGACTCTGCAAAACTTAACATTTTGATTGTGCTGGCTGGCAGGAGGTTTGCTTGCCCTGGCTTTTCACTGAGAGGTATTGGGGAGCAGCTGCTCCCCAACAGCCATGGCAGGGGTTGCCACGGATGGTTATTGGGGAGCACCGCCCCCCCACCAGCCATGGCAGGGCTGTCAAGCGGTGATGGTAGGTGGCCAGCTGCTGAAAGTGGGCCAGGAGTTTCAGGAAAGACATTAATCATGCTGTTTACCAGAAAAGTCTTTGGTAAACACCAAGTGTTCTCCCAGTCCTAGGAAGTTCTTGTTGTTGCTGTTTTCGTGGGATTGTTTCTTGCTGGTTTTTTTAAATTTCTTTGGCCCATTGGGTTTTATTTTTGCTGTTACCTTGAGAAACACCCTGCAGAATCTCTGCCTTTTGCAGCCAAACCTGCCCTCTGCCTCACAACCCAGGCGGCTTTCTCAACCGTCCTGCAGCCACAGCACAGCTGCTCAGCTGCTGCATGGCCCAAGTGAAGCCAAATGGACATTATCCCTCAAATAGCACCCCAATACCCCAACATGAGTGCAGCCACTGCCCTGCTCTCATCGGCCATCTTAGAAGGGCAGTGGCATCATAAAAACTCTATCTGTGCTTTATACCATGAAATGCCTTTTTGGGTCACTTCACTGTGTATGTAGAGGGAAATGAGGGGGATAAATTCGCCTGTGTTTATGATAAATTTTCACATAATTAGAAGAACTTTCTGTCTAGGGTCCATGCTGGCCAATGGAGACCTGTGCAGTAAGATATAGTCAGGACAGCATGGTCAGAACAGCCAAGTTCTTCTCTGACAAGGTGACCTGTGTGACTGAGAGGCTGGAGCACATTTCATATGTCCAATGATAGGACAAGGGCCAATGGGTACAAGCTGGGACATAGGAGGTTCCACATAAACATAAGGAAAAACTTTTTCACTGTGGAGGTGACGGAGCACTGGCACAGGCTGCCCAGGGAGGTTGTGGGGTCTCCTTCTCTGGAGACTTTCAAAACCCGCCTGGATGTGTTTCTGCGTGGCTGCCCTAGGGGATCCTGCTTTGGCAGGTGGATTAGAGTAGATGATCTTTCAAGGTCACTTCCAACCCCTAACATTCTGTAATTCTGTGATTCTGTGATTCTGTGATATGTAGCTACTGTGTCTGGAGTTAGGGAACTGTGTTGCATAACTCACATGGAAGATGTTCCCACTGATGCTAAGCTATGCTCTCTCGAGGATATGATGGAACTAGAGGAAGAGTGGAGAGGGGCAACTAGAAATCAAAGTAATAAAACATGTGAAGAGATCATAAAACAGCCTTTAGAGAGGAGGCGGCTGAGGGTTATGACTGACATTTGCAAAATGAAGGCAACAAAGCTGGTCTGGAGAATAAGTCTTATGAGGAATGGCTGAGAGGACTGAGATTGTTTATTCTAGAGAAGAGGAGGCTGAGGGGAGACCTTATTTCTCTCTACAACTACCTGAAAGGAGGTTGTAGTGAGGTAGGGGTCAGTTTCTCATGTAACAAGCGACAGGACGAGAGGAAATGGGCTCAAGTTGTGCCAGGAGAAGTTTAGTCTGGATATTAGGAAAAATGTCTTTACTGAAAGAGTGGTGAGGGATTTGAACAGGCTGCCTGGGGAAGTATTGAAATTGCCATCCCTGGAGGTGTGCAAAAATATGTAGATGTGGCATTTCAGGACATAATTTAGTAGTCAAAGTAGTGTTGGGTTGACGGTTGGACTTGATGATCTTAGAGATCTTTTCCAACCTTAATGATTCAAAAAAACCCCCCAGTAAATCATGAAGGCAATGGATGAGGTGAAAGTGGAAGAGTTATTCACCATATCCCACACATCAGAACTAGGGAGGGCATGACCAAACTAGTAATAGATTTGTTTAAGACAGATAAAAGTTCTTCTTCATATATTGGTTAGTGAGCCCTCCCCAGAGCCCTACCTGGGCTTTGTCTTGGAAAGAGCTAGATGGACCACATGCAAAAACTGAATGAATGTACGAGCCAGAAACTAAGTAGTGGATCAGTCAAGGATGATCAAGGTACAATGTCTCTTTATTTATGACTGTCTACGTAACCACTGTGTACATGCCTCTAGCTTACATTAATCAGCAGTTTTGAGATAAGTCTTGTAGGTACTTATCTATTTCGCTTTTTACAAGAACACATGCTCAGCCTGTAATTCTTGCACAAAAAGCAGAATAAGAATTAAGAGCTGTAATTTAGAAGAATGAGTAAGGCAGTGTTTAACCTAGCCAGCTAATTCTCCTTTAAATCTCTGCTGAAAAGTGCAGGCAGGCTTCCAGCGTGTGAGTCTTTCTACACTATTTCCTACAATTTGATCAAGAGTTCAGCTGGAGTTCTAAATTACTGGGAGAATTGGCTCTTCTCCATCTGGTTTCCACCAGTTCTGCAAAGATCACACAGGAATTAAAGTGAACTTCCTAAAATTTCAAAATACACTGCAGCCATTGAAAATTAGTGGGAAACACTAAGTGCAATAACCTACCAGCAAGGTTGCACTGCAGAAGAAACTTGACCTCTGGCTGCAGTGTGACTGAAGCATCGTGAGGAGCAACAATTGCTCGATTATATATGAGGAGGAATTCCTCATCCACCCAAGTCTGGAGGTTTGGGGGCTTGACTTTCCATTCAACCCACATGGAAAGCAATATGGAAACTGTCGACACCTGATCTTCCCCCTCCAATCTCTAGGTCAAACCCAAATGTTGACAACCCTACAGGAGACATGATTTAGAAATTTTGGTGCTTCTGCTAGTGCATGTTTCCAAATAAAGGGCCCGGAAACATCCCAGAGTATGTATCATGCCTTTTCAATATGCTCAGTAGTTATTTCTGAACCTTGTAACAGATTTTGCCGGAGGTGAGCTACCAGGCGGGTTGTGTGTAGCTGCAAGTGGAGGCTGGCAGAGCACAGAGAGAAGAGGAGCATGGAGAGAGCCAAGTGTACACAGCAAGGTATCGCTGTACAGCTGGGGTTATTTTACGGGAGTGTTAACACTTAATACTCAGATCATTTGGGACACAGGAGACCACAGGTCCAATTTTACTTACTATGGAAACCCATCACTCTGGAAATGTTTGGTGCATGTAGATTTGTTTGGCAGGCCTGTGGAGAAAGCTGAAGGGTGAAGATTTATTATCTCTCAGGGCTGCTCAATCCATAAGATTTGCTTTTAACAGTTATTTCGTAGCTGTGACCCTCAACCAGAGAGTAGGGCAGAGCTTTGGGCCGTGAAGGTGAATTCTGAGCTGCTTTGGGCTTGGGAGGGAGAGAGGCAGAAATCTGGATGTATACAGCCTGTGGAGAGACCTGTGGAACAGCCATTTTATGGGCTGGTCCCAAACTTTATAGTATAGATTTGAGTAATGGCTACAGATCTCTCTTCTGCTGAAAGCCCTGATGACAAACACAGGAATTTCTCACGGCAGCAGGGCAGCTTTCATCAGCTCCTGTGGGGGCTCTCTTCTCTCATCTGTGCTGCACTTATGGGAAGACACTGAGATAAGTCCTGAAAACTTATGAACCTTTTGAATAATCTTGAAAAAAAAAATAAGGGAGGGGTTATTCCTGGTCCATATCAGTTTGCTTGTTTGGTGCTGTCCCAGAAACAGTAGTTAATAAATGTTCAGCTGTGGAGTGGCCATAGGTGATTAGCAGCACAAGCTGGTGAAGCTGGCACAGCTGCAAAGAGAAATGTTTGTAGTCCCACAGCTTGAAAAGTTAAAACTTTGGCCAGTACTTCAGCAAAGGACTTAAATTGATATACAAGGCAGCAAGTATGTCATAGAATAATGCAGACAAATAATTTTGTCCCCTGCTTCTGATTTCTAAAACATGACCACATCACACTTGTCACTGAAAACAAAATATCCTTTCTCAATAGATCTATGCCTTAGATGGCATCATCAATTCAAGGATTCTTCCAGCTCCTCATGAGCGTTCAACCAACAGATGGCAGCAACCCTATGCCTAATGGCACTACCACTACAATGTTTGTTCTCATCGAGGCACATGGTTGCTGGGTTCCCTGGGATGCTTCAGCCCTCACTGATGAACTTGTGGTCAGAAGGGCACCAGAAACGTCCTTATTACAGGAGCAGGCCGCTGTGAAACACAAAGAGTCTCCACTGGCTGCACTCTCCATTGCATTCTTGGGGACAGGGTGGCTTAAATGAGACTACAGATCCCCCAGAAAGCACAGCTGGATCTGACCAGAGACATCAAACACCTCAACCACACTGGCTGCGTGGCAATTGACATTCAACATCACTGTTTTTTCATACATGAACTCTTGGGGGTTTATATAACTCATTTACTTACGCACTGCCTCCACCCTGTTTGCGAAACAGGACTTGGCACAAAGCACGTGTAGGTGGTCCTTTTGGTCAAACACAGCAGGCGCTTTTCACTTCTTCTGGCTCTTTGCCACTCATCCTGTAAAGGCATTTGGCCCTTCACAGACAGCCACAGG
>NW_009710027.1:0-13055 GCF_000703405.1 Apaloderma vittatum | reverse complement strand
CTGCTGACAAACCACTTGAAACTCAATCTCTTTATATAAAAGTTTTCTATCTCAGCCAGCACTTAAATTTCACATCTGCTTTTTATTTTAAATGTGCAGTTAAGTTGTCCATGTGCATCAATGGTACAAAATTCATTTTTGTGTGGACGTCCAACAGACTCCCCAGGTATCTCATACACATTTTGCTGTATGTGCAACATATATCCCCAGGGCTAGACAGGGCTTGCCAAGAATTTTCCTTGGCCTACAAGGCCTACTCGTTTAGGGGTGACCTTGTAGTGTAGGATCAATGGTTGGACTTCATGATCCCAAGGGTCTTTTCCAACCCGAATTGTTCTATGATTCTATGATTCTATGAAAGGATATGGTGGATTCGCGAAGCTGGAGAGAGTTGGGTGCTGCAGGGCTGACCCTGCCTTGCTGAATTTGCTTTCTTCTTCCTAATATCACCACGATGGTAATCTGGATCTCTTGGGCACTGGTCATTGCTTAGTGGGTGCTGCATATTGCATGGTACACAGAAAACATGGGGATAAACAGGAAAAATGTAGCTAGGAGGTACAGAGGAGAAAACATGGGAGGGCCAAGAGATGTCAAGCTAGGCTGAAGTAACTTCTTCACTCACTGGTGCACTCCTAGTTTGAGTCAAGGTCTCAAGCAAATGAGCAGCAATTCCAGCAAGCAGAGGAAGGTGAAACTTTGTATGAGACAGCAGGTTTACTTGTCATGTCATAAGCTCTGCATCCATCACCCATATGGTATAGGCCTCCTTAATGTGAAGGGTCCTGCAAGAAAAGCCTGTACAAAATAAAGACATCATCTTGCTGGTGGGCACACAAGTGGGCCGAGCTGAATCTGGCTCTTCTTTGGAGTACTGAGAGATGCATTTTCTCTGGGTGTTGCATTTCTTTTCCAAATCTCATCTGCCTCCCCTCTCTGCTGTGAGACAGCTCAAGGAAAGGTTCAAATGAACTTGTGTAATGTAAAAGTGTACGCTTTACATTCTCAAGCGTGAATAACCCAGTTTTACTTGGATTTTCCAAACCCCTCACTTTCTGGAAAACTTCAGCATTAAAGAAGAAAGATCTGGAAAATTGCATTAAATGACTGAAAGTAAAGTAGTATGGATGTCAGTAAATTCTCAGTACAACATCCTTCCATAAATTGTTGTTACTGCTACAACAACAACAAAAAATTTCTTCAAGCAACTGGAAGAAGCTACACATTCACAGGCCCTAGTCCTCATGGGAAACTTCAATCACCCCATTTTCTGTTCGATGGAAAACCTAGCAAGGTACGAGCAGGATGTCTCTGGAGTACAGTGATGATAACCTACTGATACATATGACTGAGAAGATGACAAGGGGAGATGATCTACTGGATCTCAGAATCACAGACAAGGAAGAAATAGTCAGGGATGTGAAGACTGGTGGAGTTCATGATCCTGAGAGGATCCTGGGAAAAGATCAAGAGGGAAAAAACCAGGACTTCGGAAGAGCAGATTTTAACCTTTACTGATTGCTGCTCAGAAGGATCCCATGAGTTACAGTCCTGGAAAGAAGAGAGGCTCAGAGAGGCTGGTCGATTTTCATAGAACACTTCCTGCAATCTCAAGAATTGTTCATTCCTACATGCAGGATGTCAGGCAAAGGCTGCAGGAGGATGAAAAAGGCAGATGAACAAGGAGGACCTCACGTAATTCAAACATGAAAAAGAAGCAAGGGTGGAAGAAGCAAGGTGGAAGCAAGGGAAGATCACCCATGAGGAATACAGATTTGGTGTGTGCAGGCACAGGGTTAGAAAAGTCAAAGCACACCTGGAGTTGAATCTGGCCAGGGAAGGACAACAAGAAGGACTTCTATGGATCTATCAGCAGCAAAAGGGAAACTGTGGACCTGCTGCTGAGGTGGAGAGGGGACCTGGTAACAAAGCGCATCAAAGAGGTTGATGTACTCAGTGCCACCTGTGTCTTGGTCATTCCACTAAGGCCCACCTTCAGCAGGCCCAGCCCCCTGAGACTCTTGGGTACATCTAGAGCACAGAAGACTGGAGGAGGACCTCCTCTCACTGGAGGAGGACCCGTTTAGAACACATTTAAACTATGAGACCTGGTGGGAGGCATCCATGAATGCTAAGGAAGATGGCCAATGCAGATACAAGGCCATTCTCAAGTATGTGTGAAATGCTGTGGTGATCAAATGAAGTTCCTAAGGACAGGGAGAAAGCAAATATCACTCCTATCTTCAGGAAGAGAAAGAAGAAAGATCTTGGGAACTACAGGCTCGTCAACTGCACCTTAATCTCTGGGAAGAGAGTGGAGCAAGTAGTCTTGGAAACCATTTCCAAATATGTGAAGAAGACCAAGGTGACTGGAAGAAGTCAGAAAGGATTTATGAGCGTTATGAAGGTGAAACCATGCTTGGCCAGACCAGTAGTCTTTTCAGATGACATGACTGGTGGATGAGGAGAAAGCTGTGGCCTTTTTTTACCCTGATTTTAGTCAAGTCAGAAGGACCTTGGCAGCTGAAGAAACAAAAGCAATTAAAGGCATCTCACCAAGTTCAACAAAGAAGAGTGCCAAGTTTTGCCCCTTGAGAGGGATAGCTGTATGCACCAGTACACACTGGGAACCAACCAGCTTTGCAGAGAAGGATTTGGGGGTCTTGGGGCACACCAGGCTGACCATGAACCAGCAATGTACCCCTGCAGTAAAGACATTCTGCTGCCTCCTGGGCTGCATTAATACCGCCTCTTATCAGCAGGTCAAGGGAGATGATTGTTCCTACCTGCTCAGCCCTGGTGAGACACATCTGGGGTGCAGTATCCCTTGAAGGAACATGAAGATAATTTAGGAATTGGAGCACCTGACAAATGAGGAGAGGCTGAGGGAGCAGCAGCTATTCAGCCCAGAGTAGGGAAGGCTCAGGGAGATCTTATCAATGGATATAAATACCTGATGTTGGGAGACAGTAAAGAAGACAGAGGTAACTCTTCTTACTGGTGCCCAGTGGAAGGTCAGGAGGCAATGGACACAAATGGAAATACAGGAAATTCCATTTAAATGTAAGAAATACATTTTTTTACTCTACAAGTGATCAAACGCTGGAAGAGGTTTTTCAGTGGGGCTGTGGAGTCTCCGTCCCTGGAGGTAGTCAAAACCTAGCTGGACACAGACCTGGGCAACCAGTTTTAGGTGGCCTTGCTTTAGCAAGGGTTTGAACTAGATTATCTTGAGGTGCCTTCCAACCTCAACTATTCTGTGGCTGTTGTATTCTTTAAATAACCTTGTTTTCAATATAAATCAAAAGCATATTTTTCCTGAAGTGAGAGCTGGGGTCAAGAAATGCCACAGAAAGATGAATCAGTGGAATCTTATGATTTAGAAAATATTTTCAGTGATTTGACTGTTCCTTCAAGTAATTGTGTGATTAAGGCTTGTTGGTAACTTTATTCCCTGGAAACTGCAAGCCTGCTGAATTCCAATCCACATAAAAATTAGCCCTGCCAAAACCTCAGACCAATAACCTTCCTTGTTCATCACCGTTTGGGCTAAACAAAATACATTAGGCATCTTAATTAGGTATATGCAGTCATCTTGGAAAGCGAGTAGAAAATGACCTAACCCACAATTAGCTCACACCGAGTCTGGATTCTGTGGGGATTTTCATATGCTCTTGATTATGCTGCATACATAATGCAGCACACGAGGCTGACGAGAATACCCAAGTGCACACAAGCCTGCACTGTCCTTGTCCCTGCATTCCTACCATCGGTCTGTGCTTTGTCCCTGCGGTGCCCCTGCAGCAGGAGCTCTCTGGAGCTCTGCTCGCGCGTATTCCAGGCGCAAGGGGACCCTCTTGACTCTGCTGCACATAAATACATCAAATTGCTGCTCTCCACCTCACTTATGCAATCCCCAGGGGAGCTTTAGTGGTGCTTGCCTTGGAAGAAGATGGATAGGAGAAAGCTTACCATATCAGCCCTCTCTCAGGGGTCAGGTACAACTGCACTGAGAAAAGGACAATACCCATTGCAGAGCTTCTCTACACATGGAAGGAGGGAGGGAGGGAGGGAGGGACACATAGGGCTGTGATGTTCACAGAGGGAAAGGAGGTGAGAGCAGGGGGTCACAGCAACAGTGCTCAAAGAGAAAAGGGTACACATGTGCAGCCCTAGAAGATGTTTCATTTGGTTTTGCTCTCTTGAGCAAAAAACAAAGAAAAATAAATCAAAATAAGCATCTCAGCTTCTACAGGTTCACTGAAAACAGCCCAGCTGCAATAGGAAGAAATCATACACAGTGCTTAACTCACTTTTCTTTCGGTAGGTTAACAAGAGAAGGTCACAGCAATCATGTTTAATAAAAGATGGTTTCCCTTATTTTCTGGCACTGGCTCTGAGCAATTGGCCTGTAAGAGCTGCTTTCAAAATCACTCCCTAGTTATTCTGTCTCTTTTCTGTTCAACATTCCTTGAGGCACTTGCAGCCAAGTAGATTATTTCTCTTTTTTCTAAAAAAAAAAAAAAATTAAAAAATGAAACGATTATATTAATTTAGCTCAGATTTCAACCAACTCACATTATAAGTCTCTGCAGATTGTATATTAGCACGGGATTTTTGAATACACAGTAATTGAAATATATTACATTCAAATAAAATCTCAAGAGGGCAGCTTCAGATGCTGGTTTAATTCTACTGCTTTTTTAAAAGTCTGTGCGCGGTATAAAAATAAGTCACTGGGAGAGACCTTCCCTCCACTAACGAACTAGCTCCCTGCTTTCTCCTAATGGTACCTTGTATTTTCCCTTCGACAGCTACCTTTGGGCATTTGTGTTGATTACTAGCAGATCTTTAAGACTCTGTAATCCTGGTTACAAATGGTCTGTGTGGTGAAGATGGTCCGTATTTTATGCCTTGGCCATCACCTAGCACACAGCCACTTCTTGGTACCTGTTGAGCTCTGTTACCTGTGGCTACATACATCCTGCCTGAGAGCAATCACTGACCACGCACCCAGCCAGCCTCTTCTCAGATGGCTCTGCAGACACCTTCACTTCTTGCCTGGAAACCCCACCCTTGAGGTCTTCTTCCCCAGGACTGCAGCTCTGCCAGGGTTAGCAAGCACCACCAGGCCTACAGAGTCTTGTTACTGCCCACAGAGAATGACTCAGACAGGCACAGCTGTCACTGCCGCCTACCCAAGGAACAGAGAGCCCTGGTGATGGAAAGGGAGCCTGCAGCTTCTCCTAAAAGCAGTGCCCATGGAGAGTGGGTGGTCGTGCCTGTGACATGCTACCACTATGGGATCCGCAGGAGACTGGCCACGCATGAGCCTCAGTTGTAAGTGACACTAGCCTTGGGACAGTCTAGTCATTGCTGGGTTGAGATGCTGGATGCACAGATAGCATCTGGAAAAGAAAGGGAATCAGGCAGGTGTTTCCCAAGCCAGTGCTGTCCTCCTTACAGATGACCTGCTAGGAAGTATCCAGCTCAGACTCTCCAGCAGATGAAGGACTTTACACCCTCCTGTTACCCTAGAGCCACCTCTCAGTTCAGGTCTACAAACAGGCAGAGGTCTCCTAACTGTCAATGCCTCAGCCTCCCTGGCACTTCTCCAGCCTAAAGCAACCTGTGGAATTGGAGGACTTCTGCTTCCCCTCACTCAGCCCCATTTACTTGTCTAGCAATAGAAACCCCCCCCAAGTTGTTAGTCTGTCTTTCAAGTCATCTGGGTGCCGCTGAGCTGTGGAAGATCCCTTGTAGCCTCTGAGAGCATGTTGTGAAAAGAAGAAGACAGCTCCTGATGTGCCTGCATTTCCCCATCCTAAGGCTGTCTAGATCTCATGGACACCCTTTGTGCTTGGAAGGTTTTAGAGGGAACCACGATCTAGAAGCCTCAGTCCACAGAAATCAACCTTCCCCTACTGCTGCTCTGCATTTCTCACCTCTGCTGCCTCTATGTCAGCAGCTAAAGTTCCCACCCCAACCTGTCCACCTGTTGGACCTCACTGCTTCTGAACCCAAGCTTCTGACCCCAAGCCAGTTCCCCTCCTCCCCATGCTCTGATCACTCACCTCTTCTCACACAACAAGATCTGCTCCAGCTCCTGTGGTTCACATGCTCTAGCCTGAAAATGAATGTCATCTGCATCAGGAATTTCAATAGACATTAGCTAGCAGAAGAGATTGAAGGAATATTCAAACTCTCCAGGCCCTAATGATCTCTTCAGAAACTAAACAGTTTAAGAGTTAATTAAATGCTTGTACACTGTCCTTATCCCTACCTTCAGGTTCAGTAGCCAAGAGTGGTCACCAAGCTGTGCCCTTGTGTTGGTAAGCCCCAGCCAGGGGTGCGAAATTGGGAAATGGCATGGCTACAGCCCAAGGAAAGTGCTGGGCATGGTAGTACACTATGAGCAGGAAGGCAGGGTAGGGATGTTCCCAAAAATTTCTCCACTGAAAGGGTTGTTAAGTGTTGGAACTGGCTGCTCAGGGAAGTGGTTGAGTTGCCATCCCTGGATGCATTTAAAAGATGTGTAGATGTGGTGCTTAGAGACGTGGTTTAGTGGTGGACCTGGCATTACTAGTTTAAAAACTGAACTCTATGATCTTAGAAGTCTTTTCCAAACTAAATGATTCTACAAAAAGCCAGCAGGACAAACTTCTTAAAGTTAATTAGAAAGAGCTCCCAGACGTCGTTACTGTGTTTCCAAGAAGAAAGGATTTACCAGAAAAGGCCAGGAATGTCAGCATGGACTACCCAAAGAAGGACAGTTATGGTTACTTAGAGAGCTGGTGAGTTTGCTGTTGGGAAAAGAAAGGTACCAAACTCACATCTGCAGAAAACGTGGGAGGAGCTGGGGGACTGCCATGATGAGACAGACACAACAGCATTGGCAGCCATGGTGTAGAGATGATGGCAGCCCAGAAAGCAAAACTGATGAACTACGAACTACAAAGACCTGGAAGAGCCCCTGTGTCTGAAGGCTATGGAGGGCATACCGCAGCCTCAGAATAGACCCTCGCTTTGTAGGGTCGTTTCTGACTGGCCTGAGATGGAGATCCATGCAAACAAGTCAATAGGTGTCACTGCAATGCCTTCCATCTCAACAGGAAGAGCAGCAGTATGACAACAATTTTATGCATATATCTTGAAATCCCAGCACCCTCTGCAAGATGCCAATCAGAGTGATATATCTCAAACTGCATAAAATTTCTGAGAAAGAATTTAAATATTCACACAGTCAATAACACCAGGGTTTAGAAGGCAATCAAATATTACTAATTAATTTTTGACGCTATAAAGCACTGTTATTCTACTCCAAGCCACAATGGGACAACTGGAATCATTGTCTCCTGCGATTCTGAGTTCTCAGTGACAATCTGGAGCAAAAATGCTACCAATGCTCAGGTACACATGTTCCAAGACGTGCTAGTCAGCAGAGTTTTTTCTACAAGACAGAGGTTTTGGAAAGTAGGAGGGACATTTGAGGATATCTTTGAACTAAATGATCTGAATTTTTTGGGATGTATGAACACAAGTAAGTTTACGGAATGAAAGTTTTTCTGCTGCCAAAAGGATGTTTTGATAAAGTGAGGGGTGAGTTCATGTTTTCAACAACTAAAGGGCTTGACTGTGAAAAAAAGGCTGAGAGTGTCTTTACGGTAAAGATATAAAAACTGTGTACATTAACTACACTGAAATCGTGTTCTAGCCAAAAGGGGAGGATCCTCATGGTCAACTGGATGAACAAATATAATTTTAAAAAATGTTGGGAACAAGGGAAGAGCCTACTGAGAGTGAATGGAAGGCATGAGCAACAAACATCTGTTGTGCTGGCTGCAACAGATCAAATGTTATCATCAACGCAAATAAACTTATAAAAACAAATTGTAAGAAAGTTCAATCTCAATAAAAAACCATTATATTCTCCCTTAAACTTTTTCACTACATGTGAAGTAGAACCATCATGTTGATAATTACTTTTATTCAAGTATTTCAAACCAGGAGGTAGAACTCAATAAAATCTTGGACTCATGAAAGACATGTAAGTGATATCACTCATCATGCCCCGTACAACCTGATTACTCACTATCATAAAGATGACCTTTTGAAACCACAGAAAGCGTTGCTTTGGTTTGATGAATTTCATAGTGCAACTCTTAACTTCAGTGATTTTTTAGTCTGTATTTTTCTGAGATCCACGTAAGTAAAAATGTAGCAAACATTTTCATCTCATTTCCTGCATTGTCCTCAATAGGGTATTTGCAACACTGTGAAGTCATCTAGTTTCTCCAAATTGCATTACTTATTATCAGGATTACTGAGGAAGGAAGCAAGAAAAAAACACTGGAAAATATTTCCTAGAGAGGTGGTCAGAGCCCCACCCCCAGAAACATACAAGGTCAGATTGGATGGGGAGTGAGGAACTTGATCTAGATGAAGTTGTCTCTACTAACTGCAGGGAGGTTGGACAAGGTGACTTTTAAAGGTCCCTTCGAGCTCAAAATATTCTGATTCTATGAAAAAACACAAGCAGTGCCCCATCTCAGCACCTAGGCTGAATCCTGGATGCTTCTAGGACAAAGGCATTGCAGAAAAGCCCATCCCACTTGAGTGGTGCCCTACAGTTTTCCTGTTGTCCATGAGGCTGCCTAGCCCCTTCTCCTGAGCCTGGGACAGTAGCTCTCACTGCCATCCTTACCAAATGTGGCTCCATACTGATTAATACCCCATGGTCCAGCAGAACAAATCTAATCCTGATTAAGAGTAAATACCCAATTTGCCTTCTATTAGATTAGCCTGACCTCATCGAGATACTTATTACAACTTCATGCTTCATCCGATCTCCTGACGTGTAGTGGAAGGACAGGTGATGCCTTTTCTGACATGCAATTACAGCAGCTGACAGCAAAACTCATCAGCTGGGAAGTGTGTACATTTGCAAGGGTGGGTGGGCACTGGTTCTATACCTTGTGTCATACGGGCAGGAGTTTTGATTCATTACTGGACTGTCTAAATCTGGATTTACAACTCTTAGCCGTTCACTGCTGCTCCGATTAATGCAGTGTGGGGACACTTTTTCTCTCCTTCTTCTCAGCACATGATGGTGTTTGACGGGAAGGATGTTCCTTCCTCTCAGGAATCTGATTAAAGAAGAAAATTTCTGGCCTGGGAGGGACGAATGGCTTTTTTTCTGCCTCATTGCCCTGTGGTGCTACTGGAAGTAATGGAGACAAGCCCCAGGTTGGCATCACAGTGATGCTGAGACAGGGAGGAAATAATCAAGGGGAGGGCTGTGAGGAGTGCTCCCATTCTCAGTTAATCCACTGTAATTAAACTGTATTAAGAAATGAAAGTTCTCATAAATTGACAAGTTCTGGTATCAACTGAGAGGAGCAATTACGACACTCCACCCAACTCTTAGAATAACAATCGGGATTGTGTATACACTCACCCATACAAAGATGAGGACTCTCAACCTAGGGGAGTTACCCTGGCCAGGTCCCAGACCAAGGAGGAGGTTGTGCCCTGACTGCAGGACCTTCCCTTGTTCCAATACACCCCCAGCAGGATCCCATTTTAAAGCTTCGATTGGGAGGTGTGGCCAGTCAAAGCCATACTGGCCTCCCATTGGCTACCAGCCAACTTCTTGGGTGTACACCTGGGCTGGTGGGCTAGACCCAAACTACCCAGAAACTTCCACCAGCAGTTTCTCCAAAATCTGCCTGGCAACTGCCATGAGGGGAGGCATCCCAGACTAGGGGGAATGCACCTGCCACAAGGGCTCAGGTCTACCTTGGCCGCAGACCAGAATGTCAGATGGGTGGCAGAGCAGAAGGGCAGGCTTGGGAGAAAGTCTGTCATGCATTTTCAGACTAATTTTGTTTGGTCTCCTTGGTTGTCATTGCAATGCTTTCCATGCTCATTTAAAAATACATCTACTCAGGCTGAGCAGTGACTGAAGTGGAGCAGGGCAGTCTGATACACCGTATGAGGTACAACAATAGCAGCATGCTGGGGCTTTCTTTTTTTCCCACAGGTTCTCCTGAAGTCCCAGTTTTGCTGTTGGCCATCGGGACATGACTCTAGAGGTGCCAATGTTCCCAGACTGAGCATTTTCCGTCTTATCCATGCTTGTGCCTCCAACTGCTGCGTGGGCAGCTGGAGGCTTGCTGACAAACCACCTTGTCCTGCTCTTAGCTCCATCTCATGCATGATGTGGTTGTCTTCAGTTAAAAACTGTACTTACATAAGTAATACTGAAAACAAGCTTTTTAAGGAGTTTTAGATTCATTATGTCCTTAAAACAGGTTCTTTAGCTCTTAGGAGGAGTGCTTAGTTGTATAAAGCCACAACATTATAGTGAAGTCCTCCAGATCCGGTCTCATGTATCGCAGGTTCCTTAAAATTCAGCCCGCTTTAGAAGTAAGAGCTTCAGTTATTTTGCATTAGAAAGAAAAAAAGCTTAAGGAAAAAAGTGGAAGCATATTTTTACTGCATGAACAGTCTGTAGATGCTGGTTAGTGCTCAAAAACCTTTCTGAAATATTTAATGTGAATTCTTGGTGGTATTGTTTTGCTTCTATCACATATGCTCCATCCATAAGATTTGAGTCATTCTTGAAGAAAACAGGAGGGTCTCCATGGTGACAAACTCCTGTGTTCTAAAAAAAAAAATGTGATGACATTATCTCTATATCCTAAAATTTTTATTTTGTGATTTTTTTTTTGCCCCGAAGATAAACATTTAAGAGTGTGGTTTTTTAATGTTCAGTATAAACAAAATCCTCCTGAATGTGCAAAGAAACTCTCCTCTCTCATGTACACCTGCAAAAAGTTATCAGCGTGCTCCTGTATAGTGAAAACTCTCCAGGAGGGATATGTTAAGACAAACTTCTGCAGACCTACCCACTCGAGAGCTACTTGAGCTAGAGAATGCGATTTCCTCAGCCTTCCCTTATGAAAAATAAACACAGAAATATGTCTCTCATAGATCCTACTAAGATGGAGCTTGTGGCATTTTATGTGTTTATATATGCTAGTGAGTGATGACTGCAAGGCTGTTCTGAGCAAGTGCAGTATTGGGAAGCCCCTCGAAGGGGGCCAGGGCTTTGCCCCTGCTCCAATACCAGCAATGCTCAGAGGCCCCCCTCGCACCGAAAACCCCGCGGTGCAAAGGTCTGTACAAGCCACAGGAGAAAATGGACCACTTCTGCTGAAGGCTTCACACTCCTAGTAATGAAATTTGAGCCATTTGCCCCAAATCACTGGAAACTGTAAAAGGCAGAATATCTATCCAAGTTAGGGTAAAAAAAAAAAAAAAGCAAAGAAAGTATAACCATGTTTTGTTTTTCTAGCGCTCTGTACTCACACTGATCCTGTTAAAAATACTCCAGCACCCGTAGGAAAGGAGCCAGATGAGCTTATACATTTTCTTATTGCTCCCAACATGTTAAACAACAAGCTCATTTATATTACTGCTTCTTTTAAATATTCCAGATCGTGCTTTTCTTAGTAAATTTCTTTTCACATGCAGGTTTTTCAGTATCTGTATTTATGACATGGTTGCACAACTAGTTCCCTAAGAAAATGGCCTTGGCTTCCCCTAATCTCACTCAGGCTTCGTAACAGAATATTTATTCAGTAGGGTATCTCCTTATTTATACAGACCTGTTACTGAAAGGAAAAAAAGGCAAAAGAAGAACGAGTGAATTCTAGAATAGTTTTATTTAACTTTTATATCTGGAACAAATGAACAGTTTTGTAAGAGTGAAAACAAGTAACAGATAAAACACATTTGTCAAGGACAATCTCTCAAATTAGTCCACATCTCTTCTGGGTGATAGGTCTTATGAGTAAAGGAAAAGAGGTAGAAGTTATGCATTGAGAATTCATCACTGTCTTACATGATGTTTTCACTGGCAGAACAGGGACAAATGGACTAAATGAAACTAAGAACACAAGGTGCAAAAAAAAAAAAATTAGATCATGTACCAACCTGCAATTATCAAAGATTAACTCCTCAAATGAGAAGGTATATTGACTGGAGTACACCTGCCACCTCGGGTAACTACAGTAGCTCACCTCTTTGTTAATGGCTTTTTCCCGATGCTTCTGTTCTCAGCAGCGAGCACCAATTGAGTTCGTTCTTCTTTACACTTAGTGGTGGCAAGAATATAGCATCGGTCAGTACTAAACCTTCACTGACTTCCAAAGGAGTGACAATGCACTGCTCTTGTCACCATTGCTAGCGGAGATCCAGGGCTCAGGTCAGTGGTCTAAACACGGGATTCATGGGGTGTGTTAGAAGTGTGGGCTTGGCAGAGGTTACATAGCACTCAAGTCCGTCTGCACTAAGTGGCATGCCCAGGGCATCTCAGATGGCTAAGATGAGACAGCTGAGAGGCAGCACATCCAGCAGAGCCCAGCAGGCACCTCCAGTCCATCATTTGAATCACTCTCTAGACTATGCTGTAGGTAGCAAGTAATCTCTATTGCCTGTGCTAAGACCTAAGACTCTTGTCCTACCTGTAGACCTGTACATTTTTTCCCATTCAACAGCTAAATCATACTTCAACTGCTCTTTATAGAAGTTTTGTTGGGCATTCAGTAGTGCAGGTCCAATACCAAACCATTAAAGAGAATAAGAGTTTTGTCCTACTCTTATAGAAAGAAGAGGCCTTCAAGTCTTCTATTGTTATTCACAGATGGAAAATACTAGCTCTTTTTAACTGTTTTCTTTCCATTGTCACCAAACACTTCTTAGACAGAGATAGGTAATCTTGCTTTTCTCCAGACACAGGAACGGAGACACAAAATTTTCTTCCAAACACAGCAGTGCAAAACTGAGAACAAGGCCACATGGTTCTCAGCATATCCACCCACTAAGTCTTGCTGACTTGTGACAAAGTTTAACTGCAAATTAAAATTTTACTGATCTAGTAGAAACTTGCATTAAATCTCTTTGCACCAAAACCCAGAAGCAATAAAGAATAACAAAAAAAAGGTGGAGAAAATGGAGAAGTTTAAACCTACTGCATATGAATTCAAAGT
>NW_009710026.1:0-19822 GCF_000703405.1 Apaloderma vittatum | reverse complement strand
TATATATATATAAAATTCCTTAATATGTTGGCATTGCTAAATGACCATTTTGTGGGGAATTAATCTAGCAATATATCTCAGAGCAAGAAACTGCACAAAATTTTCCAGCATCATTTTCATTATGGCTTTAACATAAGAAAAAAGCAGTAGCTCCCCGCTAAGCATTTTTTTTCCTAGGAAGGTTTATTGCATAATATCTGGCCACAGCTTTTAAAATATGCATTTAGATACACATGGAAGTTCTGCGATTTAAAAATTTTGACTTTAATTAATTTTTGTCCAAGGGCTTAAATTCAGGAGATATATGAGGGAATTTTGGAAAGAAGGATTAAGAAGATAATCTCTTTGAGAGGAGGAGAAAGGTTATTAGCAAGATGAAGAGGCTGGGAAAGGAATCGGCTTAATATAATGGGATCTGTGAAAGAGAAGGGTGTAACGGATAAAAGTGTGATCTATGGCAGGCTAATGTGGGTGAAATAAGCAAGAGCACCAGCACTGAACTGCAAGATGCAGATAAAAGAAATACCAGATTAGAAATTAGGTAGGAAACCTGTAAGAATTTACACCTGGAGTTTAAAGGGATAACAAATTAGTGATTCCGACATGTTATAACTGATCCCTGAGCTCTACAAATCTGCTCTGCCCATTGAAGACTGGGTTGGGATTTTTTTAAGAAAAACTTCCCAAACATTTATGTTTGTAACTATCTGACAAAAAGAATTTTAATTTAATCAAGTGATAATGATTTTTGCCCAATTCTCAAATAGTTCATGAACCTCTTCAGACATTTCTATGAAGGACTGCACTATATTGTAATGTGCTACTGTTTTGAACACTGCTCTGCTTTATCAGCCATGGTCAGCATTTTCAGAAATTAGTATCTCCAGAAAGTATCTTAAATCGATATTTAGCCAGAATTTCTTAAGAAATGTTGGGTCTCTGGCAACTGCCTTCAATAACAAACTCCCCCCACAAAGCAAAAATAAATAAACAGTGGCACAATTTTGAAAGATAAAAGATTCATTTAGATATCAGGAACCTAAATACTATTTTTAGAATTGCTGTTTGAAAATAACAATATTTTATATGCATATATAGACACACACATATAATCATGTGTCCATGTTATGTTTTCAGTTAGTGTGCTTGATAATTGTTACAAGGGTGTAAGTTCTATTTGCATACTTAAATCTCAGCTGTAATAGATTAGAAACATGTACTCTCTGATGATCTGATTTTTCTTGTTAATAGGAATAAAACTTAAACTGAAAATTAATATAATTTTTCCAGCCATGTTTTGGGCACCTCCATTCATCACCAATGCTGCTATCACATCTGTGTGACTGCTGCACACGAAGTTAATGAACTAGTTCCAAGGCATGGTGCTTTATATATCGGAACTGTTTAAGTAAGCCAGGCAGAAATTATCCTGCTTTGACAAATAAACTAGCGTCTAGAAGCCTGCAGATTGAGGGGTGACCCTGAGGGCCTGGGCTGCAGGTGAGTCAGTCAATACAGCCAAGTGACAGGGTACAGCAGGTGGGTCAGAAATGTATAGTGGCTCAGAGATGGCAACTAATGGTTTAGAGACATTATTTTGAATTAAAATGTAATTTCATGAAATTTAAGCAGTACTACAAAGATACAATGGTAGCTGGTGGGGTTGAGAGCAACTGTTTGCTGTTGTGTGGCATATGTTCACTGTGTCTTCTGTCCATTCAGAATTGGCTGACCGGTACCAGACAAAACGCAGTTTCCTAGAAGTATTGATGTTGTATAGCTTTGATAGAGGAGCTTTAAATGGGCTTTTACCTACTTTGTATCTTTGCATTGCTCAGAAATTATTAATGGCACTGTATTTAAGCTGTTTTTTTGTATCTACCCTGCAGAATTTTGAGGACAGGCCTCAATTCTTTTATAAAAGCAAGATTTTGAGGGATGAAGCATTCCTGTGATATTTGACTGAGTGCTGGCACTGGGCTTTACAGAAGAGCTGAAAATATATCTGACAGGTTTCATCTTCATATCTGGTATCTATGTCAACAATAGATTTGGTATCTCCAGTCTCTGTTTCCTTGGTGTTTTACAGCCTGCTGAATAGAAAGAAAGATATAATGAAGGTTGACCTCCCCCTACTCCTGTTCTAGGGATGACTATGTGAAAGGCCAAGGATACTCAATTTAAACCAGATACATTCAGTGTATTCACCAGTGCAAGTCTAAAGAGTTCTGAAGATAATCATTATGTGGATTATGATATTCACTTAAAAACTGAGTGAATTAAACTATGTTGCTCTTCCCAAAGCAGTTTTTATTAGTCAATGAACAAACTGCACTGGAAATTATTAAAAATCAAAATCTTAACACTCTTAAACATGTGGATCCCTCCTACTCACATACTTGCCACTTTACTATTTGATTATACAATGGAAAATTGTCAGCAATATAGCAAACCTTGCAAGTACATCTCAAACTTTACATGGTTTGTCTTTTAGTATATAGATTTAAATCAGCAGCTACTCACTAAGGATGACAGTATCCAAAATACAACCCTGATTTCAGTGTAAAATGATGGCTACTTGTCACTACCTGAAATATATTTTTTAGGAGCCTGCTCTTTGGCTGCTGTTTGATTATGCACCTTTTGGTTTTCAATATGCAGTGAATCTGAGATTAAATCTGAGCATATCATTGTTATCCAAAAATGGTAATCTGTGTGTCCACCCAAGGAAATTCCACATATCTTCTGAAATTTTACATTCTACTTGTTAGTTTGGCATATGAGCAGAAGGGAACAATAATCTGCAGGGACAAATGATGGTAAACTAGTATGTCATGTAAGGTATTACTAGAGTGAGAGTTTTAAAAAATACTGATCTTTGAAAGCAAGTGAAAGGTATTCTTAGGTTTCTTCACAGTCAAAACCAGCACAAAATACATCAGTTGTAAGTAAAAGAGAATCATCCAAAATGAGAGTAACTCAGAGAGAATCAGTCAAATTACCACTTCAAACTGACAGTTACTTTAACATTTTGGTTTTTTGTATGATATTGTGATGATATAGGCAAGCATGTTTAACAGTCAGCCACCTGGCTAAGACCTTGAAATCCAATACATCCAGCTAAGTCCCTTTAAAATACTGATTAAATTCCCTCCTGTAAATAGATTTTTGACCCTTTTCCTCTGATCTAAGACCTTTTTCAGAACTTCTTTATTTTGATTTTCAGATATCTGGCAATATCTGTACTAAATTTGATTATAGCCAGTCCATTCCCATTTGTGTTTATGCCAATGCTGATATTTAGCTTTAGCAGCTCCTCTCTTTCCTAAGAAATTCCCTGATAATGTATACCAAGACAGTAATCATATCCCTTTTCAACCTTTGTTTTGTTCTTACAAACAAACTGTGACCTTCTACCAAAATCCTTTCCAAGCACAGGCTTTCTTTTACCCTGACGTTCCTCATTGCCCTTTTGTGTACCTCTTCCCATTTTGATGTTTTTTTTCTTGAGCATGGCTGACAAGAACTTCATAGTTTTCCAGATGAGTATGGAGTGGGTCCTTATACAATGGCAGTAATACTTCCTTACTTCTCTTGAAAATGTTTTGCCTGGAGCATCCTAGGATTGGATTCGCCTTCTTCACAGATGCATCACATTATTTCAGGAATTTGATTCCACTGAAAGGAACAATTAAATTAAAATTACATTGAAATAAGTTCATTCACACCCTGTTGCTATGTTGACTCAGTAAACAGAGTACATTTCTTACAGACATCTTTCCTACATTATGAACCAGATTCTGTCTTTTAGTCATAAAAACAGTTTAACAATTTTCCCCAATAGATCTAACATGATGATCCTCCATATGTGAAATTCAAACGTGGTTTAAACAAAAACGTTTAGAAAGCATAGAATAAATTTTTATGTAGCAAATTCAGTCTGTTCCAAAGCACTGTGTAGGATATGTCACCTAGCTGGAAAGCACAGCCTTCAGAGACATATTGCGAATTGCTTTAGGTAGATAAGAACATCTTGAAAGACCAAAGGAGTTTTCAACTGATCAACATTATTACAAGAAAGAATAAGAATAGGAGGTAAATACTTCCTCTACAAGTACATAAATAAGTAAATATCCTATATACATTTTTACTATATTAAAAATATAGAAATAAATATTGAATTATATTAACTTTTCAAAGCACGTACTTACCTGTCAAAATTCAGTAAAACTCCACCAATTTTGGGTGAGAAACAGTACTGAAACGACCCCTCATGACTGAAGGATAAAAAGATGCTTAAACTGAAACTACATGAAGACAAACATACCTGCATCCTGAAAGATCAATGTTTCTTCTCAATGTTGATTGTAAAAAGCACCCAAAACAAAAGAAATAAAAAATCAAACCACTTTTTCTTCCACAGATTGCAGAAGAAATTCCCAGAAAATAATGCAACTGAAATAGGACAAGTGTTATGGTCTTTTAAAATGATAAGCAAATATATGGCTTGTATAACAATATTTGGGACAGAAGAATCTGAAACAATACTAGGACTGGGGACTAAATGAAAGGGAAACTGCTGCATCAGTCTTTATCAACATAAAGACTGCTTTTAGTGGTTAGTGTGTCCTCCTCTTTAAATATTCAGGTTTCTGATAATTTTATTGTGGCAAATTATGACTAAACGACTTCTTATGAAAATTATGTTGGCAATAAAATTAAGTGTAATCGATTCAAGAGAATGAGAACAGAGGAAAGAAATTAAATTTAGAGTAAGTGTACAGTTTTATAAATTCATTAATGGCTAAATAATTTTTCCTGCAATAGATTACAAAAGACAATATTGAATGAATGAAATGCATCGGACTATTCAATTTTTATTGAAATGTTAGAGAATATCATCTCACTAAGTTGACTGAGATCAATTTGTGTCATTGTATCATGGTATCGTTATATCATGAAAATACAGAAATCTTGCTGACAGTTCAATATAAAGTGTAATGACACAGAACAGTGGACTGATGGAAGACTCTAACAGAGGCTGAATGAATTACTTTTTCATTCTGGGTTTATCAAATAAATAAAATACAATAGGAACAATGAAGATTTGAATTATGGTTAAATTAATAAAGCAAGGGAACTAGTCATAAGGAGAATGAAAAGGAAAGGAAACAGTTGAAGGAGAGAGTAATACTGGGAAAAAAAAAAAAAAAGATTTTGTGCTACAAAGCTTCACTAACCTACTAGTAAAGCAGCTAAGCTTGCAGTGCTTTCACTCCTGCGTGTCTCATTATTACAGTCCTTTGCAACTATATAGCTTTTTGATACTGAAAAAAGTCTTATTGTGGGGAAAAAAAGGAATATGAGAAACCAAGAAAAGCAGCGTTCAAAAACTGCACCTAATTTGTGACAAACCAACTCCCTTATTGCATGTGTGTTCAGCAAGTGAAAAAAACCCATCAGTTTCTGTCTGAGTGTTTAAAGATTAAAAAGTGTCACCTTTAAACAAGGGCAGCTTGTAGCTACTTAATGATGTTGTAAGGTCAAAGATCTCTATGATGTAAAATAAAGTAAGACTTATTAACACCAGTGGAAGATCTGGCTCCATCTTTTAACTATCTTGGGTGTTTCACACTTTCTTCATAGAAGTAAGCTGAAATCAACTGACCTCTCTGAGTCACTGGAAAACTTCTACTTATTCTTCTGTAAAAAAAACCCCAAACAACTCCCCCCCCCCAAAAAAAAAAAAGCTCAAAGCTATGTAGTTATGCATATCAAACACTTGTAACTGGTGCCTGGCTAAATAAGGAAAACAACTTCACACCTACCTTACCTTCAGAGTTCTGTGTGTCACTATCTCTTTTTTAAGAAAGAAGAAGATGCTGTTCTGGCATGGACAACTAAATTCCTCTTTCCCATCAGAACTCTTTCAGCCTGCAGCCTCAGTTTGTTGGTGTAAGTATTCTCCCACTGGGAACTATTTTTGAGTTATACACAGATAACAGACAGCGTTGAACAACGTAAACTCATAACACACTTCAGCAGGCTACACAGAAATGGGTCAGACCAAGGATTGATGCACCTCAACATCTCCCTTCCAGCTGTGCCTATTCATCTTCTCCTCAAACTCCTTTCAGGGATCAGAGGATGATGCTGATCCCTGCCCAGATGTGTTGTCTTGAACACTTCTTTTCTTTTCCCCTTGATTTCTTTTATTAACCACTTTCTCAAGGGGTGCTCTGGGGATATGTTAGAAATGGATCTTCTTTCCATCTGCAAGAGAAAACGAGCAGTGTATGCATGTACTAATGGTTAGGAAAGAGTAAAAACAGAGCAAGAATACAGGATGTTTCCTCTTAATAGCTTCCATCCTTTTATGTGCCATGAACTCAGGACAGGATTTCTCTTCCCGTGATTCAGTCTTTAGAACTAATGTAATCTTCTTATTGTCACAACACCCTCTGTAAAGGTTGTTAAATGTTGCATGAAGATTTACGTCTTTGCTTGTTTTTCAGTTGACTCCTAACAGCTTCATTAATTGGATTTGAAAGGATAAGTAACAAAAGAAAGCCTCTTTATGTCATTACTTTCAGCTTCTTTTTAAAAGTGAAATCATTATCACACCTTTCTCTCCCAACAAGATCAGTTTTAGTTAGCACTAGTTTAATAATCCTAAAATAAGTTAAATGCATCATGTCCTGAACTTGATTCTTCTTTATATAAATAATGTTTCAATTCTGAGCATTATGGCACATTGTCCAGTTATGCCTCTGTTTCACGGAGCTTGACTGGCATAAAAGCAGTCAATTTCAAGTTAATCAGAAATACTAAAGATCAGTCAAGGAAAAGCTGTATTTGTTCTGTTCATCTTTTTTCTAGACTGATTATCACAAGGGGTGATGCAGGCTGATTCATCGCTTTTTTCAGTTATAACTGTTTGTTAATCTGGTATACATTTTCAAATTTTAATCTTGAAAAGGGTATTTTTTTCTTAAATCAGAAAAGAAAGTATGGAATACTTTTCTATTGAAAGTTACTAGTGACACTGTTAAATATGGATACTGTTATAATGTAATAGTAATGATGCTTTAGATATATTGAAAAACTTTCATCTTAAATCTGTGATATCTAGATTTGATTATTCTGGAAATTGTGATACTACTATTTGAAGTGTACTTCATAATATAGAATCCAGGTAATTACCATTAAAGATGTAATAGAGTTGGTACTTTTCTGCTTAAGGAAGGAACAACAATGAACATTGATTTTTCACAATTATTTTCTGTCTGGAAAAAAGCTCAGCTCATGAACATATTGCAGGAACTACAGTGTGAGAAATTTCTTGATGCTTCGAGCTGAATCAGATGAGACTCCCCGAGCTTCCATGCTGCTTAACCCTTACCCAGCTGGCCCACAATTCTGCTTTGCGTGCACGATGTATTGTTAGTAATTTACTTGAACAACGTACAAACCCTCTCCTAACTGCTTGACAATAACTACTACTAACAATACTACTGCTCTGCATGCACGATGTATTGTTAGTAATTTACTTAACATATAAAACCTCTCCCAACTACTTAACAATAACTACTACTAACAATACTACAAAACTACTTAACAATCGCTACTACTAACAATAACTAACTTCTTAACTCCTACTAGATAACAATTTTTGCACTTGTAGAGCAATTTTCAGGGACTATTTTCAAGTGCCTGACCTATGTACGGTGATGATTGCTGTATCGGCAACTCTCTGGGAGTCTCTGGATGGGATGTGTCTCCCTGGGATGGCCAGATTCTCCACTAAGGGTCTACACACTGAAACACACCAGCTGGTTTGTGTACAGCAGGAGCTGCCTGGGGCAGATCTCCAGGGCACTCAGAGGGGCTGCAGCAACAGCTGTACATAATTATGAAGGTGGCTAGGAGTACAGTCAATCACTTGGTCAGAAGTCAGTATATTGTCCTAAATTAGTCCCCTGCCTTACCCTTGCAGATGAACGACTGGGAAGTTAATAAGTGAGGAGATAATGATTTAAGTGCACTAGATGTAGTTGTGAGCACAGCCCTGACACAGCTATGCATGATTATAACTATACGACAAATTTTAATTTTGTGTTTAAATCTTAGTTGCAACTTAAATTCCACTGCTGTTACCACAGGGCCAATCCAAAATGTATGACTGCACTATTGTTATGTATGTGTACTTAGTGTGCATCGCACTGGGTTTCCTGGTTTGATTACAGTCATAATCTACATAGACCATTATGAAACTTCACACACCTGACGCATGTTACAGCAATGCAGATATATCTGTTGATGTAGCTTTGAGTCCTACAACTAATAAGCTATAAAGATGTGAAGACGGAGAAATAGGTCAAAATATCCAGAGTGTTTTCTCCACAATTAGCAGCTTCTGAAAATCCATCTGAGTTTAATACTGCACATGTTACATATATCCAGGCAGCCTCAGAAATCTTCTATCCTGGTGCTCTCAAACCAGGACAACAAGTAGAAGTGTTAGGACAGAAGTTTATTTGCACTACTAATTTCCATCAAAAGAATTTGAAAAGATGAATGAAAACCAAGCAACTTAATGTGACTGGCAGTTTTTCAGCCTTCTTCATGGCCTAACAAAATGTCTTTAAACTGCATATTTAATCAAGCAGTCCACCTGAGCAGTGCGTTTGATGTCAATGTATTACATGATCAGTTTCCATATTACTTTAAAAAATAGGTATGTAAAGTATTCCATAAAGTATTCCATAAACTAATTAATTTCAGAATTTGCACAGTCAATGTATAACATTCCCACTCTAATTTTATACTTGACAGTAATTCCTGTCTCCCTCTCCCCCGTCATATTTTGCTTCTGCAGCCTTTTCACAGAGTTTGGGTTCCAACCAGTAAAGCCAAGTAATTTGACAGTGTATTCTCTCTTCTTGCAACCACACCACACAGCAATTAAGAGCTTCCATATATGAAAAGCAAGTAATTTATCCCTCTGTCATTTTTCTCTTCCACTTTAGATGTAAAGAAAAATCTTTCAGAGATCTGAATTTTGACTATCAAAAAAATATACTGATCATGGTTGGATCCTAGCACAGTCACAACAAAGTGAATCAGGTTTGCAGCTGCCATGAGTGAAGGGCTGGGAAGAAAAAGTCAAATCATCCACACATTTTCACATGTAGGTTTTGGTTTACATACTTGTTCCTCCTTTAAGGTTTATTCTTTTTCTACCATATAAATAGGGACAAGGTCCAGTACAGTTATTTTACAGCTGTTCCCATGTATCTGAAATGCACATATAGAGTATGAAATTTGAGATTCTGGGAGGTCGAGAATGATGGAAATTACTTTCTAACCTATGCTGCATTCTTCCTGCTGCAGGATAGGATTCAGATCTTGGAAGGGAAATGGTTCAGGCAGAGATTTTGACTTAACTTAGTCATCTACACTGCCTTCCAGAGGTCAGTTCAACTCCTAGTCATTCACTTTCTGCAGTTTTTTTGCAGCTAGACATCATCATTACTACATCGATTAGCTTAATAGATTCAGCAAACTCTGCCATTTCAGTATTCGCCTCCGCTTTCCAGACTACGTGTTAGTATGTTGAGCACCAAAGAACCCAGCATACATATCTACAAACCTTCAGAAGTGAACCGTCTTCCACTGCAAGGATGGTTGTTCATTTACTCTTGCCTTCTGTTTCCTATTCTTTGATTAGCCTTTACCCTTAAATGTACTTTCCCTGTTTATTTTTCTTAATAACCTTTGGTGAGGTACATGAATGAACACACTCAGCAAATTCAAAAGAATGGTAGTCAAACCTCCTTTATCTAAATGCATATAAAATTTCTGAAAGATCTCCAGTAGCCTTGTGACGTCTCATATTTATCCATATGCCCCTTAATTCCAGTCTTTACTTATCTGTATTTCCCCTGGAGCTCTTTTTAAAAAATTGGCATTGTTTTAACCACTTTCAAATCCTCTGATACTGATTCAGTTTTCTACCACCACAGTGTGTAGTTTGGCTATTTCACACTTGAGTTGCCTCAGAACTCTGGGGCAGAAGCCATCTGTTCCTGGTGATTTGTTATTGCTCACATAGTCTCCTTGATCCATAACCTTTTCTGCCAATACTTCAATTTTAGACAAAGCCTCTGACACATATTCTGGAAAGAAGGGTACCTACTTCTGTACTTCAAACTCCTCCACAGACAACACGGATGAAAAGGAAAAAAAAAATGGATAAAGGAAAACCAATGTTATAACCTTTGTCTACTTAAGACATTCTTATCTATATTTCAGCTGTTCTGTTATCCCTGCAGATTGTCTGGAAAACTTTATTTTTCTGTTGTAAATGGAAAAAAAGGAGTATCAGTTTATGAACCTTTCCAAGCTGTTCTTCAGATGTTTTTGTGGCCCATCTCGTTGTGCTTTTCACTGTACCTGTTAGAGTTTACAATATTTTGTTGAACACTTTTTTTTTTAAAGTGCCTTCTTAATTTACTAGCTTCCTTTACGTTGCTATTTAGCTATTTCTCTTTGTCGTTTCTCAATTCTTTATTGACAGGTGGTATACTTTTGTTCTACGATTCCACTATGGTTTCCATGCTGCTTTCAAATATTTTTCTTTTTTTGACCGTTCCTGCAAGTTTCCTCATCTTCCTGTGGTTCCCCTTTTGAAAAGAGTGTACAGCTATGTTGGATTCCTCTTTCTGTCAAATTCATGAAGGAGTCACAGCCTTAGCATCATGCTTCAGCGTCACCTTTCTCCAGGATGTAGCAAGGTAAGTCAAATCCTCTACTGATACTGTGTTTCCTATTCTCATTGCATTTGTGACTTCCTCAGTGTGTTATTGGCTTTGCTACCATACTAGAAAGAAGTTACAGATACTCCTCTTCTGTAGATTTGTGTGTGTGTGTCTGGGGTAGCAAGAGATAGAATTGAAAAAAATCAAGAAATAGGAGTCTTGAAATAGTATATTCAGTTCAGCTTCACCCCTTTGCAAACACTTCATGTCATTTCCTAATGATTCATTTTCACATGTGCACTTATTACTAAACAAAACCCAGGTCAAATTCACGTCTCTTCCTCCTTGTACAGCAGATGTAAGTTCTCTCCTCCTGTCCTCTTGTCCAGCCCTATACCCCTGCATCAGCATCCATCCCTTTCCCTGTACCACACTTTTGCTCATACGGTTCCTCTTCCTCAGTCTCATTTTCTTTCCAGCTTTTTTTACAGGTGTTGTGCAACTATAAATACAACATAAAGGAGCAGTTAGATATTATGGTTGTAATTTGTTTTTGATCAAACCAGCATGCATAAATGTAAATGAGTGCCAAGCCCTTGTGCTGAAATAAATCAAGAAATTTCATAGTCCTGAGGCAAGGAGTTAATATTTATCACTGCAATATTATACTGCTAGGTCATGCTGCAAAGTTGCCTTCCATTTTTAATGCTTTTCTTTAGTGTTCAGAGACTTTCATATAATGTCTGTTAGTGAAAAGCTTAGTAGATATGAAAATACGATTCTTCATATTTGCAAGATGTAATATTTAAAATAATTTATAGCGTATGTCCCTCTCACATATTTTTAAAACAAATGCATGAACCAAATTAAAGCAATCTGAGAATCTTCTCCTTATTTAGTCCATACTCTGTAGACTTCTCAGACAGTGTTTTTTCAATGTCTTTTCAAGTCATTGTACACAATATAAATACTCAGTCCATAATGCCTTATCTCACTTCATTTAAGGGTGATTTTCAACATTACTAGTTAATATTGAGCCATTTTTCACACAGGGATATGCAAAACAAACCTGGAATATTTGAACAGCTTTACACATGCCCCACTCCTCAGAATGGAAGCCAGTGACAAGTGGAATTCCTCAAGGATCAGTACTGGGACCAGTCTTAACATCTCCATCAGTGACATGGACAGTGGCATCGAGTGCAGACGACACCAAGCTGTGTGGGGCAGCTGATATGCTGGAGGGTAGGGATTCCACCCAGAGGGATCTCAACAGGCTGGAGAGGTGAGTCCAGGCCAACCTCATGAAGCTTAACAAGACCGAGTCCAAGGTCCTCCATCTGGATCAGGGCAATCCCAAGCACCGATATAGGCTGGGCAGTGACTGGCTTGAGAGCAGCCCTGAAGAAAAGGGCTTGGGGGCACTGGTGGACGAGAAGCTCAACATGAGCCATCAGTGCGCACTACCAGCCCAGAAAGCCAATCGTGTCCTGGGCTGCATCAAGAGGTGCGTGGCCAGCAGGTCGAGGGAGAGGATTCTCCCCCTCTACTCCACTTTTGTGAGAACTCTCCTGGAGTACTGCATCCAGTTCTGGAGCCCACAGCACAAGAAAGATATGGATGTGCTGGAGCGTGTCCAGAGAAGGGCCACGAGGATGATCAGAGGGCTGGAGCACCTCTCCTATGAAGACAGACTGAGAGAGTTGGGGCTGTTCAGTCTGTGGAAAAGAAAGCTCCAAGGAGACCTTATGGTGGCCTTACAGTATCTCAGGAGGGCCTACAAGAAAGCTGGTGAGGGGCTTTTTAGGATGTCGGGCAGTGATAGGACTAGAGAGAATGGACTGAAGCTAGAGATGGATCGGTTCAGATTGGACGTTAGGAAGTAGTTCTTCCCCATGAGGGTGGTGAGACACTAGTACAGGCTGCCCAGAGAGGTGGTAGAAGCCCCATCCCTGGAAGTTTTTAAGGCCAGGCTGGATGGGGCTCTGAGCAGCCTGATCTAGTGGGGGATGTCCCTGCCCATGGCAGTGGGTTGGAACTAGATGGTCTTTAAGGTCCCTTCCAACCCTGAGAATTCTATGATTCTATGAATGTTTTCCCACAAGTCTGAAGTAACCCTATGGTCTATGATCATTTGATATTATAGGAATCAGAAGAAGTATCTTCCAGTGTTCATCAACACCCACATAGGAAGGCTCTACATCCAGTACAGTTGATGAGATCCCAACTGTTTTAGCAAGAGACATTAAAAAATACTTGAGAGAGATTAATTTCTCCAGGGTCCTAGGTCATCACCTAACCTCCCAATTCTATATCACATTTCTAGTACTTCTGAATCAAGAGATAAAAATGAAAAAGTCAAGTTATGCATCAAGGAAAACAAATAATTCCTGTCTGGTCTCAAAAGACAAGCCATTGCCCATGGTTGCAATATTTATTCATTTTTTAATTAATTTTATGACTTTTGTGTTTTTCTTCCACAAATCCTCAATCAGCTTTGCCAGCCTGAATCCTTAACATCCTGGGAGCTTGAGTTTTCTCAGAATAACTTTGAAATCCTTAGAGATAGTTCAGTGTTAAAACACAATAGAAAAATGTAATTTTTTTTTTTTTATTTTTTTAATAAGATGAAGGTATTCTTTTTTTGACAGACAGGCATGCTGTGGCTATGCCTCTAAAATGGCCATATCAACTGTCTCTCCTAATAGGAAAAGTCACAAGTTGTTATGTTTTCCACTCTTTCAGCCTAAGTTCATACTAAACTTCCACTAGTTCCTACAATTTTCTTCCTGCAAGTGATGTTTTTATTAAATAATGCTGCTAACTTTAATTTCTTTCTTTATGAAAGCATATTAATTGTTGACTTTCTGAATTCACTTGTCTTTTATTATTGCTTTTCAAACATCCAGAATCATAGAATGGCCTAGGCTGGAAGGGACCTTAGAGATCATTTTAATCCAGCCTCCCTGTCACGGGCAGGGATGCCACCTCTCGACTAGATGAACGAGTGGTGGTAAATACAAAAGAAAACTGATGCTCTTTGCCCGACATCCCTGACCAAAAAGCCATAAAGCCACACTAAGAAGGCCTAGATAATATAACACATATGCCAGATTAGGGATCAATATAAAAATTGACCATAATCCAAAATCTCTAAGGACATAGCATAGTATTTCATTTATAACCATGTTAATAAATGTTGAGCTTTTTTCTGACCTTTCAAACACAAAATTAAATGTGGAGATATTTAATTAGACTTCATGAAACTACGAAATATAGAATTGGTTCTTGCCCCCTGTTAGGTGCCAATAAATATGTCAAAATTAAAGGCTAGACCTGTCAATAAACTTTGATAGATACTCTCAGTGATCTCCTCCACCCTCTAGGGGAGGATAACAGGGGAAACAAGGAGAGAAGCTTTGAGATTGAAAAGAAACTTTAACTAGATTAAAGGAAAATAAAATAATACAAACAATAACAATGAGAATGTTAAGCTATGTGTATATATTATACAAGTATAAAAAAATATTCAAAGATACAAGAGACTATGTTAATACAGAACCTGCAGCATCTGGATGACAAGGTCCCAAGTAGAAAAGTCCCAGACTAGACTTGGCAAAAGACAGGAGCACTTGAGGCCAGATGCCCAATGACAGTCAAAAAAAACCAAACCAGAACAAACAAACAAAACAAAAAACCCCAAAACAACAACAGAAAACACACACAACCCCCAAACCAACTAACTAACCAAAGATCAATTTAAAAAAAACAACCCAAAGAAAACAGAAAAGGAGCTGTGCCACTCCCACCCCTAGACGCAGCGGAAGACAACATATCCTATTGAACGGTGTTCCTCTGCAGTGTGAAAACAGGAGGCGAGAATACCAGCAGCACAGGAAGAGATAACAAACAGCCAGTGACGTTCTTTCCAGCACAGCAGGCCCTAAATATCCTGTGGCTCTTCTTAGAGGCCCTTACATACTGAACACATGAGAAGGAACACCATGATTGGTCCATTTGGATCACCTGACCGATCCTCTCCTCCCCATAGGCACAGCTGCCCCTTCTCCCACACTGTGATTGACATGTGGTCCAAGCAGCCCCAGGGAATTCTTGTGCTGGTGCTTTCAAACCAGGATAATCCCAAAGTCTTTCTTTGGCATCTCAGCCTCTTGACTGCTATTAAATTTCAAATATGTTTCTCCAAGACCTGGCCTTCAACTAATGTGTTTAGAGCTTCCAGTTTCTGCTAATGAAAGGCAGGAGGTAAGAAGGAATAGGAATTGCTCTCCTGGAATTGGCCTCAACACTCTAATTCTTCTATAATCTTGTCTGTCATTGCAGGCACTAGTTAAGCGTGAAAAAATTGAGACAAACAGCTAACAGTCCACTATTTCAGTACAAGGCAACTTTATCTGACTTCGTGATGACTTTTTCTTGTAATGCAACTGTTTAAACATAGATTTACAAGAGTGGTGTAATTAGCACTGATTAATTAAAATAAAAAGTTTTATTTACTTGCTGTTTTTCTGTTTATCACTAGGCAACTGGTATTTGTTTTAAACATTACTCTCTTACGAGAAAACACCCCCAAAAGGATTTACTACCTGGAAACTATGCAGTTTTTCCTTATGCGTAATGGAAGTTACCTTCTGTTCATGTGAACAAACTTTGAAATGAAAATCTGATCTCTGTGGCAACTGTGACCAAATCAATAACTGCTGGGAAAGAGAGGTGCAACTCCTTAGGTTAGCTTTCTGTCCCAGTTCATTGCCTCTCAAGGTAGAGGTATCTGACTAGAGCTGTCTGGCAAGCAGAATGAACTCGAGCTTAGCAGCCTAGTGCTACTCTTACAAACTGAGAAAAGGGGGCTGTAAATGAGCCCAGGAACCCTCCCATTCTCTCTACTCACTTCCACCCATGGGAGATGCTCTCCTTGTTCTCCCTGAAGTGCAGAGGCTTGGAAGAAGGCGGACACACACATTGGTTCACTGATATTGAGTCATAGGCTGGACTTCATGATCTCAGAGGTCTTTTCCAGCCTCAACAATTCTGTGATTCTGTGATTTCTGGTCCCTCCAGAAGTGAGTGGAGAATATTAGAAGAAGTGGAAAAAGGAGAGATGAGGTAGAGCGTATCACCCTGGGATTTTGGAGTGAATCCCAGAAAAGGACTGAGGCAGGTATGAGGAAGCACAGCTAAGCAGAGAATAGCTGGATGTGGGAGTGTGAGCTGTTGCAGAACAGTTTCAAATCTTCTTAGGTAAGATGAAAATAATAACGATTACTAAACACATTAATGACCAGGTGGCAATAGAGACTACTAGAAAAATGAGGGAGACCAAAACACAGAACATAAACTATCCAAAAATGTGCAGTATTTCAATCAAGTGATCAGGAGATTGATTAACTTTTCATCTCTTAAGAAGGGGCTGCTTCTGTCATACCTACTGCATTATTGAAGTCTACAAACTTATAACTAATTTAAATTATTTATGAATCTTTAGTGGGCAGAATAGGCATTTGTGAATCAAACCAACCAATACTAAAATAAACAGTATTGTAGAACAATATTTTAGAAGACTGAAAAATGCAACTTATCCCTTTTTCTTTACGTATTGAAAGGCTACAATAAAGACTCCTTGGAGCCTTTTCTTCTCCAGGCTGAAGAACTCCAGTTATCTCAGCCATTCTTTGCAGGAGAGGTGTTCCAGCCTTCGGATCATTTTTGTGGTCATTTGTCAAGCCCTAATTAAGGTAATAAATACCACAAAGTACATTTAGCTTGTGGATTAAGAAATGTAATTATAATAAGTCCTCAAACATATTAAAAGGTTGTTTCCTTTTTGTTTTATTTTTTCCCCTGATGCTCAAACCCTGACCTACTTTATTTCGTTCTAAAAGACTTCAAAAACATCTTATATATTTGGAAATAACCAATACTAAACAAAACTGCAGATTGTTATTCTGATGAGAATCAGGGAGGAAAACTTAAACTTTTTAGTATATATTTTAGGAATATGCCTAAAAAAGGGTGTGTAAAAAGATCTTTTCCATATAAACTAAATACGCCGAAATTTTCAATATTGAAAGAGAATGTTTCTGAATATGCAGCTTCCTGAACTGGCATAAAATTTTAAAATAAATTTCATATGTCTGTCCTGGCATGGATTTTGATAACACAGTGCTCTTAACTGTCCCACATAGCTAGATCACATATTCATAACATAGCATGAAGACCTGAGCATAGAATTCATCTGAATGCTCATACCTTCCATGCAGGAAAAATTGAGATATAGAGGTGGAATCAAAATATACTGAGCTGGCGTGTTCCAGATCAGCTCAATGAAATATTTTATTTCATGCATGTTTAGCTCAAAATATAGATATTTAACAATTTGGCTTAGTTTTTTTAAAAAATTATTTTCTTTAAATAAGGACTTTGTATTACATAATTTCAATTATCCATATAAAATCATTCCAGGAAAAAAAAAATAATTCAACGTGAATTTTATTGGGTTTCTCGATATCAAATATCTGTACATTTCAGCTGGTGGAAATATCTTAGTTACTTAGACTCATGTTTCTGCCTTACCTCATAAGGCACACTTCTGCCTTACCTCAAAATGATTGCATCTTTTCTTAGATACAAGAAAACTGTCTAATTTCTAATCTAGATCTTAAGTTCTGTTTGCCTTTAAGATCTGAGGCTGCTTAATACCTGGTGGTGGAAAAACCAAGAAGGTAAATTCCACCATAAGAATACGCATTCTACAAGTACAACCTATGTAGGTCCTTGCTGAATGAGATTATAATTAAGAAGAAAGAATCTTTTTCTTGATGCTTCCATAGCAGAGAGGAAATTACTGAATAGATTTCAAAACAAGGAGAGACAGCTAGAACTGCTTACTATGTGATTGTCGGTGTTACCTGCAGTATGTTCTAGCTTTTGATAGGCTCACTGGAATTACTCTGATTAATGTGAGAAATAACAAGTTGAAAGTGACCCTGAAGTCAAAGTCTAGGTAAAAGATGTTGCTTTTGCAATCACCTTTATTTATGATGCATCATAATTGCAATTTTGCATGAAACATGTTTGCTGTATGTCCTCAGACTATACTACTTCTCTCACTGCGGAGTACTGCCTTAATGAAGTTCTAGGAAATACATTAGAAGGCAAAATATTTGAAAGTAAAAATTTGAAAGTATTTTTATTTATTTTACCTCTATCATTTTAGCTAAGATTAGAGATTATCTGATTACGCTTTTGTAAGAAAAAAAGTTTATTATCAGCTATCAGTTACTTGAGTTCTGTGAGAGAAAGACAGGTTTTCTAAATAGAACAAAAAAAAAAAAAGAAAAATAGAAAGAATAGAAAAATAGAAAGAAAAAACAAAATACAAAACCCAATTAATATAATACTGTTTGGTTATGAAGATGAACTTGACAAATCAGATATAAAAATAACAGGGAAATATACAAATCTGCTGAAAAGCTACCTTTTGATCTTCAGGAGAAAATTTCAATATTTTAGTCAAAAAGTTCACATCACCTCAGGCACCCAGCTCTAGTATACAGGTCTCTGAGGAAATCCCAAGTGTGTGATATAATAATATCTTTCATGCAGACTGCCATTTGCATTAGACATTTTTCCTCGCTTGAAAGAGATAAAGCATCATTATTAGAGGAATAGATAATACATTTCAAGGTTTTCTCTCCTGTGTATTCAGCTAGCTCTGATGTGGGAAGAGAAATATTTTAAACCATTGGCACAATATCTCCCCCTTCTAAAAGCAAGTAGTTCATGAAGTAATAACGCTTACATACTTCAGTGTTAGTACGACACAGGTCAGCAGACCTACAGCGAATCTTAAGTGGAATTTAGTAGGGACTAGGAGCACTGTGATATTTACATGATAAATTGCTCCATGTGAAAAGAGACCAGTATTCTTTCTTAAACAGAATATAAGCAGCAAAACTCTCTTGCCACAGCCATTACTTAGACAGCTGTGATATTAACAAAAGATGTGTATTGGTTCATTTATCCTATTTGACAAAATGTCGGTTAAAATAAAAAATATTTAGTACTGTTTGTGTATTAATTATGCTAATAGGCTACAGTCATCTACTGCTCACTCAGAACTCCAGCTAATCACAGCCACAACATACATGGAAATTTTCCTAGATGCTCTTTTCCCAGTGGATGATCAATTGCTTGAAATGATATTAAGATAATGAAGAAAAAGAGCACAGGCGTAATGCCTTCTCTGCTCTCTTGTGAGCACTTGCATCAGTACAGGCGCATGAATATCATAAGACATTTACTTCATCTTCATACTGGAAATATATATCCACAGTATTGGAAATAACAAGAAGAAACACAACCAAAAAATGTGTATTCAGTGGAAATAGCCAGGCTAATTTGCATCAATAGCCGAGTTTTGGTATAGCCTCATTTCACTGATTAAATGCCAACCATTTCAGGTGGGAAATAATCCGTGATATGATTTCATTCTGTTGTATAATTAACTGACATGTTAGGGCATCAACATTCTTAGATACCTGACTAGTTACAATTTTCTGTCAAATTCCCAGATGAATTCCTGACTAACACTCATGCACAAATACTGTTGTTCTCTCTCTCTATATGCAAGCACACAATTCACATTGATAAACCATTGAGACTCAGGGAGAACAGAAATTTGGAAGAAAGAGTACATTTTACCACAGGACATGAAAGGATGTTCTTTGTTCTTCCTTTTTTATTTCTGGCTGTAGAAAAGGAACACATAGAGGATATGGAAGTAAATGACAGAAAGCAGCCTTCACCTGCTGTCCAGGAGCAGAAAACATTCATCTGTGCACAGGAGCTTAAGGAATTAGTGGAAATCAACAACCAAGTTCAACTACCTTACAAAAAAACCCACAACCCAACACCAAAAACTAGTGCTTGTCCTTTGGTCATTAAGAAGATATCTCTGAACTTCTCATTGCAGTTCATTTCCTTGCAGACAAGGAATCAAAGACTGAAGAAGAAAATGAGACCCAGTGGTTAAATAAGGA
>NW_009710025.1:55238-61201 GCF_000703405.1 Apaloderma vittatum | reverse complement strand
GCTTTTGTCCTCTGCCCCGCGAGGAATATCTGCTTTTCAAACTAACCCTTTCCTTTCGTTCAGCATCGCTTGTGGAGAGCAGCTTTTTGAGTCCGTGCGCTGAAGTCGGTGTGAATCTGAAAATCATAAAATCATAGGGTGGTTTGGAGTGGAAGGGACTGTAAACGTCACCTAATTGCAGCCACTTTCAGCAAGACCAGGTTCCTAAAAGCTCTGTTCAGCCTGGCCTTGAACACTTCCAGGGAGGGGGCGTCCACAAATATTTAGCGCCTTCACCAGGTCTGATTGCAGGGTTGGAATTAAAAGTGTAAATCTCTATTGACAGGCAAGAGGCTGCAGGTGTGACATGTTAAGAATGAAACATGCTTTACGTTGCTACTTGAAAGCAGAAAATTTGTGAGAGACAAGCAGAAGCCCTGTGGAGCTGCCTTCCCCCTTTCCCCCCTTTCTGCAGGCTGCACCTACAGAGTTTGGTTGGAGCTGCCTCAGAGCAAGTGAGGAATCCCCTACTTCCAGTAAGACTTTGCTTAACACTAAATATGTGAAAATCTTTGAAACAGTGGTAAGAGCCTGTCTTGGAGAAGCAGAAACAACATTTCTAAAAGTATCCCTTGCTCCCTCTTCCTTTGAGTACCCACTCATACGACCTGTAACAGGGGTGTAAATGTCAGTACAGTTAATTGCGTTCCTGTTCCTGGGAAAAGAATGGAGGAAAGGTTTTGTGTTGGAAGCTCTGCGTGATCGGATGTGACAGCCTGTCTCAGCAGCTTGAAGGGGACCTTCTATTGAAATGGAGGTCTTCCAGGTAGACTGGTAGGCTTAAATTGGTGCATTCAAGTGTGTGTCAGTATTTAATTTCACTACCTTGGGGACAGGACAGCAAAGGGTTGACTCAATCGTTTCTGGAAGTGCCCTGCTTTCTGTGCAGCGCGTGGATGACCCGTTAGCTGGACTTCAGCAGAGCTCACTGCATCCTGCCGCGTTTGAATCGCATCTTGACTCTCCCTTAGAAGCACTGTGGTCTCTCCTGTTCTGTTCTGGAGCAAGAAAAGGAGAATACCAGTGGCTTTTGGCTGCCTGTGTTAGCCTGACCCCGTCGAGCTCCCGGCTGTGTCAGAGGGCCGTGGGGCTGCCCTCTTTCATGCTCAGTCACATCCCTGTGAGCAAAGTGGACAGTGGAGTATCTGCCCTGGGCAGAGGCGATGTAGAGCTCTTAGACCCACCCTCCGGTAGTTTTCCTTGGGCAAGGAGCATTAAGACAACCATTTCCATCCATTTTTAAGATGCCTGCGTGCAGTAAAAGACTCTTTGTATAACAGAAAATCGTGGTGCATTACATCGCTGAGCAGAGTCGTGCTCCAGAGCCATCTGTATTTTATTGATAAAGACTGAAGTGCGAATGGTGCTTTGCTATCTATCCCTCCTGCTTCAAGGCAGTATCGTGAGTTATCTTATTATTGAAATATCTTGTTGTTTTACTGCTTTGAACTGAAGGGTGAGCACAAGACAAAAGACTCAAAAGGGAAACTCAGACAGTAATGTGTTTACGTGGAAAGTAGATTTTAAAGCTTTGAAAGGGTTGTAATGCTCTTCTACCTTGAGATGCTAATGCTGAAACTTGAAACATAGCACAGTATCATTAGCAATTAAATGTGTCTGTGTACTCCTCTTACATCTTGTAAGGCTCTTGCAAATCAAAAGGGAGATGTACACACATCTAATAAAATAATGATTTTGAAAGCAGAGTTCCAAAGCCCTGTTTGCAATTCACGGACAACATTTTCATGCCTGGCATATTTGTCTAAGGTTTTAGAATAAAATTAATTGCCCCACAGTTTGGACTTATAAAGGATTGACTTTTATCCCCTACATGTGCTGTTGGTACTTTGTCTTTCTGTACCTCTGCTCCATCAGCTTTTGTGCTGTAGTGTTCCAAGATTTTAACTTAATTTTATTTTCTGTCTTTAAATTGCTTATGCCATACTCTTGGTGGCAAAAATCATGTGTAAATAGATAGATACTTCTTGAAGAACTTGATTATGCATTTTAAGTAGCATATACAAGATTATATATGTATATACATATATCCAGTGAGGAAAGTGCTTTAGTAATAAAGTAGAAATGAATCCTGTCTCTAAAAGCCAGTAGCTGAGTAGAAGCGCGTGGGGAATCCATTTTTGGTGAATGTGTTTATCCTAGTCTTACGGTGAACCCCAGCCAGCCACCAGGCACCACCTGGCCACTTGCTCACTCTCCCACAGCGGATGGGTGAGAAGATTGAGGGGGGGGGGAAAAAAGTAAAACTCGTGAGTTGAAATTAAGGCAGTTTAATAGGACAGGAAAGGAAGAAAAGAATAGTAATGGTGGTGGTAACAGTAATGCTAGGTGTAATACTAATGCTAGGTGTGGCACATACAGAAGGAGTGATGCACGATGCAGCGGCTCACCACTTGCTGGCCGATGCCCAGTCTGTTCCCAAGCAGTGTCCCCCCCGCCAGCCTTCCTCCCAGTTTCTATACTGGGTATAACCTATCAACATTGTTCTTATGCTAAATCCAAAACTCGACCCCGCACCAGCTACTAGGAGGGAAATGAACTCTATCCCAGCCAAAATCAGGACATCCAGTTATGACTTCTAACATTTTTGACGCCTGTTTTATGTTTATTTTGTTAAAACAAAATAGTGTGTGTGCACATATATATGCACATACATATGTTTATTATGCACATGATGTATTTGTTACAGAAAACGTAGCGTAAACATACAAAAGGTCACATTACTTTAAATACTGAGCTTAAGTGTCAGCCACAAAACATATTTGCAAACTCTTTCAACATGTGTAACATACACAATCCTAATTAGAAACAGGACAATAGCAGAGATGCCCAGATGTTAGCAGTAATTATAGTGAAAGAGTTTGTCTTGTTGCTCAGAATTAGGTTTGGAAGATATGATATGAACTGTCACGTGTTAGGGCTTTGTAACATGCCTTTAACATGTGTATGTAAATAATTTGATGTGCCTGTGTTGCGTTGGATTAATTAAAGATGAGGGGTTTTAGTGTGATGGTCATTTGATAGGAGGAGGTAGAGTTTAATAAATGTTTCTAATGAAGTTTTTAAAGTGTTGTGTCAAAAAAGGTAGTGTTGCGCATTTGTATATATCTTGAGCCTTTTAGAACGTGTTGAGGAAATGTCTGTAGGTGTGTCACGCCACAAGGTGCCTCCGTGGCAAGCTATGGTCATTTTAGAGCATGAGCTGTAGTGTGTGTTCCTATGGCACATATATAATTAGATACTTATGGAAAGCATAATTTCTGATGGAGTAATTAGAAAAATTTGTGAATGGGTCAGGACTCTCGACCGAAGAATGTTTAAAAATAATTAGTTATTTTTTTAGTGCTCTTGTTACCAGCTTGTGCTGTACTTTGTCAGTTTAAATGTGCTACGAGCCTAGCAGAAAATATGTATATGTAGCATTCCATTATATATGGGCAAATAATAACAACTGTGAAGATATAGGCAGTGGCTAGAGCAGTGGATAATGTGGTTTCGTGATAAATACAACTAGGTTTACAATTTGTTCTGCCTTGTATCTCGAACATGTCCTGTGGTTTCCATATCCTTCCAATCAGTGCGAAACAGAAGCAAGTTGTGCTCTGAAGAGAGACAAGCAATTTGTAACGCTGAAGTGATGTTTTAGGTGGAATAACGTAGAACATGTTTATGTGCTATGAATAAGCAGCTTTTATTAATAGCACAAAACAGCGTAGCACTTTGTGTGGGACATGTCGGAATTAATCTAGAAGCGTTCAGTTCGTGGGTTTAGCTTCTTAAATAACACGGTGTAGCGTTTTACAGCTGACAAACACTAAAATGCTGCTTTAGTGTGTCAGTGTGGTGGCGTGTGGAAAGGTATCCATCTTGATTCTATAGGGTTTATTTCTGGAAAAATTTATATAGCGACACTTCACAACAGACTGCAATAGAAATATGGAGGATCTAGAGGAAAGTCCATCTCATTTTGTATTTTAGGAACCAACAGTTTAGTGCGAATACGCCAATCGTGGTCAAAAGACATGGATATTGTGAAGGTCACAGGCATTTTATTACAGATTCATATTTACTAACAGTCCTAAATTGTAAATTGTAATTTTAATAAAGTTTTATGCTTCTACTCACTGTAGAGATTAGAGAGTAAGTTTGGAGAAAGTTTCTGTAGTAGTTGCCTGTGAACCCCGTTTCTCGTAACTCCTGGGCTTGTGCTCAAGGGCAGTGCTATTGACATTGTGAATTTATAAAGTCAAAATCTCATCTGACCTTTGGCCTTGGCATATTTATTTATTTATTTCTGCTTTGGTCTCTGAAGGTTACTCACTTGCTGTGATGTGAGGAGGAAATGAATACAGGGATAAGAATAGTGTTTTAATCCTTCCTATGTTGTTGTGGGAGTGACTTCTAACTTAATATCCGTTTCAGTTATTGACCCCACTTTGGGGAGAAATTGAATGTGCGTGTTTTATTGATTGTGCAAATACTCCTCCACTTTGGGAAAGGCATCTCTGCAACATATCACTTGGTGAAATAGAGAATTGCTTGCTTTGAAAGCCGTGGGATGAGGCCAGTTTGTACCCGACAGTGTTCTTCCAAAGCAGGTGCATTACAGCATTTCTGGTGGTAAATAGTGTGGGTTTGGTTTGGTGGTTTTTTTGCATCAGCCACATCCTTCATGAGTGTCTGCTACCTTGTATGGTACATGGAAGGATTCCCCCTGTGTATGCTGGTATATTTAAACACTTGTTTGCAGTTTCATGTGGCAGAGGTGGGAGCACAGGTACGTGTAGGGCAACACCCCGTGGAGTAACGCAGCTGCTCTCCTGCCGTCTGCGTCGTAGGACAACAAAGAGCGTGGCTGGTCCCTCTGTAGCAAGAGATGAGAGTCAGAGCTGTGCTGCTGTGGCTCAGTACAAGGCTCCCACCACCTCCTGCCTTGGTGGAGCGTTTTTATGAGCAGAAATCGATTTCTTTTCAGGGCATGCTTCTCATATTTGAAGTGCCTGAGAGCTTTTTTCATCCTACCAACTGTTTCATAGTTCGGAGGGGGTATTGCTCAAACTGTCCACTCATGGTAACAGATGCCAGCAAATGTTGGTCCATGTGGAATGAGTACTGTGTTTTTGTTAGTTTTTTCCCTGTCTTACAAAGAAATGCCCTATTTGTGTGTTTTGCTCTCCCAACAGATGTCAGTGTAAGGCAGCAATGGTAAAACAAACTGGGAGACAAAATGGCATGAGGCAAGCTCTCAGCTCAGTGGCCTGAATGTGCCTCACAGGCAGAAATGAGGAAGCTCGGGGGATGTTGTCCCTAGCTAAAGAGAATACTTTGCACGTATTTATCTCTGTAAATCCCAGCGTACCTATTCCCTTCCTCCTAACTGTTCCCTGGAGGCCCTGGCAGAAGGATAACGCCTTTCGGCAACGTGTGGCTGCTGGAGGGTTGGGGTGAGTTTGGCTCTGGGAGGTTCCTTGTTTCGGGACAATGACTGGGCACGGCCACGCTGGGCAAGCAGCAGAGAGCAAGGGCTCGCTCCTTCCTTGCAGCCCCCTCGGCTTTGCAAGCAATTAAAAACGTTAAAAATAGACAGCTGTGATTCCAGCCCTGCCCGTGAGGGGATGAAAGCATGCCTTGTTTGTGCGCCAGCCAGATGCTGGTGCATCGGATTACTTCTCCTTGTTCCTGCCTCCGTGTAAGCCCTAACAAATGCTCCTCTGGCTGTGTCTCGCAGCTCCCTGCAGTGGGGATTCATCTCCCGCCACCCCTCTGCAGTGCTGCGCTCACCGTAAGTGCTGGGGGTTCTGTGGGGGCACTTGGAGTGGTGGAGGCTGCGTGATTCCCTGTTGCCCTTTTTGTGGTTGTGCAGTTCTGTAGCAGGGCTTCACTGAAGACACCGGCAGGTGATGCTT
>NW_009710025.1:13761-55206 GCF_000703405.1 Apaloderma vittatum | reverse complement strand
ACTTCAAACGACGCAGTCATTTTGTTTGGCCTCGTGACAATTTAAAGCAAATACTATCTTCCTGTTCCTCTTGTCGTCTTTGCTTTTTTTCCCAGCACAAAATGTCTCTCTGTGAGCCTTGAAAAGGAGAAGAGATGTATTTTCCCCCTGATTAAAGGGTTTTGTCCTAGCTCCATCAGCTACCCGGGAGCCACAAATCAGAGCTGTCTCTGCTGGACTCTGGGTCCTTATGTTAATAGCGCATCAGTCCCTTCCTTTCTCTCTCTGGCTCCAGCACCATCAGATGTGTGCTTCTGCCAAATACTCTTACAACCCTGGCTGGCTGGCTTGTTTAGCAACACCCTTGCAGGCTTTGAGAGAGGATGGAGTGATGCCACGAGGCAAACAGCCTCCGCTCCTCCTTCCTTTGCGTGAGAGAGGAGAAACTCATGCAGAAATTCTCGCAGGCACAATATAGACGGTAGTTTTGCAGCCAAGTTTCTGCAGTGTTTGTTCCGGAGATTTGTGAGCTTTGCAGAGCAGAAGCGATGTGTCATGTTTATACGGTACGCAGAGTACTGGAAAAGCAAAATAAAATCTCAGCAATGCAGGTAGTCACGAGTCCTTCTGACAGGCTTTGGGTGCAAAAACTCGATCCCACCGCGTTTCGTTGTGACTGCACGGGGCAAAAACTCCCACAGGAATTTGCTTGGGATGATGTTTCTCCCTCAGTTACCCCAGCAATGCAGGTGTTCAAATACAAACAAAAATGTGGCAGTGGCGGGGCTCTGGGTGAAGCGAGGCAGCCCCCAAAGCTGCCAAGGACAGCAGATTTCTCTGAACGGGAGCGTCAGTTGACTCCTGGGCCCTCTCCTCCTTTTCCTTCCGCGGTCTCTCTGCTAAGCCATGTCCCAGGAACTCCATCATTTTTTCCTTTGGTAGCCTCTTTCTCCAGCGTGGCCTCAGTGGCGTTTCGCTGGCAGTGCTGGGCAGGTGGCTCTGTGGGTCGCAGGGTGCGGGGAGTTGGACTCCGTGATCTTGAAGGTCTCTTCCAACCGAAGCTGTTCTGTGTTCTCCGAGGTCCTGCTGTGCCCAGCACCCTGCCCCTGCCCAAGCGGTGTCCCCCAGCTCTTGCCGCTTAAAAGATGAAAACTTGAAAGATGAAACAGAGAGGATTTGTTTGGGGGTTTTTTGGGGGAGGGGCGGGGTGGAGTTGGGGGTTTGGGATATTTTTGTTGTTTGACTGGGATTTTTCTTTGGTTTTGTTTGGTTTTTATTTAAACGAGATACTTTTTCTGTTTACAAGCTCTGCCAATATTTTAATTACCCTTGACTAGGTCAGTGCTGCCTCTCTGATGGCTTTTCCTCTCTGATTTCCCTTTTTGGCTTTGGGATAGGGCACAGTGAGAGCCAGGAGAGAAAAAGCAAAAGGTCGGAGCTGGGAGGAGAAAAGGTGTATTCAAAGCAGAGGTTCCAGAGACGCTATTGCATCCTGCTCAGGAATGCCACAGCTTTCAAATAATTAAAAAAACTAATTTGTTTCCTTTCACCTTTTTTTTTTCTTCTTCTCTCCTCTTTTCTTTTTCTTCACAGAAACGTTCTCTCTGTCAGAGACGCTGTTTGTGTTTGGGAATGTGCAAGGACTGTTTGAGAATGGTTTCCCAGTGGGGGAGTTGCCACTTGCTGTAAAGTAAATAGGCAAATCTTTGCTAACAAACTTGTGTGGAGACCCTTGGAAAGAGACTGATGGGGAGAAGGTGGCGGGAGGAGCAATTCTCTGAAAATCTTTCCAGATTGGTGTGGTGGGCTGTGAGTGGCGAGAGGGGAGCCTTGAAAACAAAGACAAATAGCCACATTTGTAAAACGTGAGCCAGTACTTTGTGGTAAGATTGTGTTCTGGGTTTTGTTAATTCAGTTTTTCACAAATTTATTAAGGGATTAAAAGGTTAAAATGCAGAATATGTATTTTCTGGGGTTTATGTTTTGCCTATAGGGTTTTTCTTGCAATGCATGGTCTGCTATTTTACTTGGGTGTGATCAAGACTTATCTCCTTGTTCGGGTGATCAATAACCAAGCAGATCTGGCTTCATAGGGAAAGCCTATCTTGCACGGGTGCTGATAAATCACAAATTGCAGGGGTTTTATGCTTTGTTTTGGAGGATCACTTAGCACAGTGCTGTTCTGCTCAGTGGCTGTGGCTCCTTGCTGCTGCTATAACACGAGCAGAAGATTTTAGTGATTTGGCACTTGGGGTATTAATTCTGGTGAGAAACGGCTCTCCGGAGGAAGCAGCATGTGTGCAGTGCGCGGGGCAGGGGTCACACCGGCTGCGATATTGCCGTCGGTGTCTTGGAGTGATCTGGAGAAGCCACTTCATCTCGCAGCGCTGCTTTTTCCCCGTCTGAAAGAAAAGCAGTAATGAGATTTCCTGCCCGTGGAAAGTGTCCTAAGAACTACATCAGGAGGAGCAGCAGGTGTGAGTACGTATAATGCGTATTTTAGCGTCCAAAGATGCTCTTTCTCCCAAACGTGTAGTGCTCGCCATGGTGAGAAATTTGGAACAGATGAAAATACCTGTGTATTATCTTTTTTTCTTTTACTTTTATTTTTCTTTTTTTTCAATAACTGTTTCTGTAATCTGTGCTATGGACATTTCCAGAAATCGTGTTGCCGCATTGCAGTTTCAGAAAGCTCCACTGAGATAAAATGTTTACAAGGAAATATTTTTGATCTTTGATGAGAATGTTGAATTATTTTGGTTAGGTCGTAACATTACTGGTGATAAATTAACAGTATGGGGAGGGGTTAAGAATTGCGTCTTGTGAACTTCCAATTTCAGAGATGACAAATCTGGGTTCTGCCTCATTCATAGATTTGGCAAATGGAATTTATTTGAAGAGCGTGAACTCTCTTTTGGAATTTTCCTGTGGTGAATACCTTCAAAATAAAGAAAAATGCTCTTCATATACCTTCATTAGCATGCAGTGTGCCATGACAGATTTATGAAAGACATCTCACTGCTGGAGTACCCTGGTGCTTTATACCATTTGGTAAATAGCATGATGATGTGCTGGGCACTCAGGTTTCATTCGCAGTCCCATTCATCATCTTGCTGTGTGACTCCAAACAGACTATTTCACTCCTTTGTCTCAGTTTACCTGTGCATAAAATGCTGGTACCATCTCCTGCTGTTATTGTGAAATGTAATTAAGGTAATGCTTGAAAATACTGCCTAAGTACAAGCTATGGCTGTTATTTGTAAAGGCTTTAAAGTGTGTAGGGAAAAAAAATCCTTCTTGGTCCGTTTCAGTTTGAGATTTATTTCTGGTTTCGGCCTTTTTCTTTTTTTTCCCCCTTCCTTGTATAGCTGTTGCAAGAAAGTCAGGAGAATGTGACATTCAGTGACTGACACCAGAGCTGGTGGAAGCAGGGAGGGGCTGAAGCCTTCGAGTGTAACCAGTGATGCTGGAGATCATTAACACTGCTATTTATAACTGTAAAAACTAGGTTTCAAGGGGAAACATCTAGGCTTAGCGTGGCTAATTATACAGCTGTTAAGTAATCTAACAGTGATCCTAATTCCAGCGAACCTTCGCGCTGACATTTTGTGGCATTGTGTGAAGCAAGCTAATCCCGTGCAGAGCCTGTCAGGTGGAGACGGGCTCAGCGTGCCGACCCTGCCGGGCTCTGCGAGCGCAGGATGAGCGGCGAGGGACAGCTAACGCCTCCCACGGCAAACTGTGTCCCTCTTAAATGCAGCCTCTTCAGAAAGGATAAGGGCACCTGGACTAGAGGTTTTAAGGAAATCTCCAATTACTGCTAAAGTCAAAATGACAAAGTGGTGGTTACTGGAGGATTCGACAGCTGCCGGATCCTCGGAATGGCTCGAGATACGCAGACGGTGTTTGCGTTATTAATTTAATGTCTTTGCACTTTGGTGGCGTTTTCTATAGAAGTATTGCCTCATGGGTTTATCTGCATAAAGTTAATGGGAAGATCAAGGTCTTTTTTTCTATTTGAAGGGATAAAATAGAAGGTGATCTCACTGAAAAAGTGTGATCAGTAACGGGATCAAACAGATTCAGCGGGAGTGTGCGATACACTTCTCTGTCATCTCCCCTGCTCCTTTGTCGAGTCCCTTCTGTATTTTTGAAGTCTGAAATCACTGAAGTGTGACCTATTTTCCTGTTTATATTGCCTGTTTGCATTTCCCACTGCTGGCAGGTAGGAGATGCTTGAAGGGAAGACGAAGACTTATCCCTCAGGCACCGAGAGCCCATGAGCAGGCGATTGGGGTCTTAAAGGCCCTGAGTGCATTGAATTATTGTCAGGGAGCTGATCGTGTACACCTTGACCTTATTACAGCATTTATAGCTTCAAGGCAAATGCAAAGAGCAAAGCCAGGTTTCCATTCGGGACCAGTAAGAGGGGAGCTTGCTTTCTGCACTTTCCTGTTCTAGTGTAGGTAGTTTTCGTATGTTAGTGATTGCCTTGAGTTTCTCTTTTCTTCAGTATTATTTCATCCTCACTGAGGACAAGAGGAGGTGGCCCAATGGGAGGGAAAAATAGTTTTGGCCAGGGCATGGCATATGTGAGAAGCTTTTCATATTTCATTTGCTCTAGTGCATGAACCTGGAGCAAATTGCCTTGCTGAGATCTTCTGAAAACGTCTTGTGTTTTGGATGTACAGATTTTTTTTTTAGTAGTAGTTTTTCTTTTCCTAAAAGAAAAATGAATTATGTGAAGTACTTGTCATCTCCTCATCTTTGATGGCTTTGCTGTTTTGTTACATTGGTTTCCATTCATTCTGCAGGGATTCATTGTCTTCGGTCCATCTGCCAATTGCTCTGCAATCACCGCCCAACAAAAGTACTCATTTTTCTCCCTTCTTTCCCCTCACCCTTTATGTGAGCCTCCAGAGCTTCCACAAATCAAAGGAAATCTGGAGTTTATTTTTAAATTCGTTGCTTATTAAGTAAAAGGGATAGCGTAATGTCATTACGGATGGCATCCTTTAATACTGCAGAGCAGCAGCTGTTGTGAACCTCCTTTGTTCCCAGAGCCCCTGGTTGCTTGCAGGCTGCTGGGCTCAGAGAACAGCAGTTAGCTACGGCTTGGCTTCTTCACTCCAAGAAAGCAGAAGCCATCCTTAAGAAGTTAGTCGGTATTCTGGGGACAAAGACAGACTGCCTTGCTGGATGTGGAGCACGCTGGTCTGAATTTGGGTCTGCTCGCTGAATTAGGGTGGAGCTGTTCCCCAACACTTCGGTGTTTGTCTGCAGCGTGTCCACACGTGGCGCAGGCGAGAGTCTGGCCGTGCCAGAACGGGGAGCGCTGCCTCCCGTTCCCTCGATTCCTGGTGTGCGTGGTTGGAGGAGATGAGCAGAGGATGAGGGAGAAAGGGAAGAAGGTAGCTCAAACTCGAATTCTGTCAGATCATACAGGGAGCAGAGACCGTGTGTGCTTTCCTTTTCCTAGTATTGACAAAATACACGGGATACCCTTTTTGCTGGAGCAGGTTTTTGCGTGCTGCTGTGCACTGTGTGCAGCGGCTTGGGTATTTTGGTACCTGGCTTTGATCCTGTTGTGCATGAATTTGTAGGAGCTGGAAACAGTGTATTTGTCTAGTTTGCTCTTTTTGATGTGGCAACATGTCCTTTATCCCCTTATGTGCTTCTTCAACTACAGTCTTGTGTTTCCGTAAATACACAGCGAGACTTAATTGTGCTTTGTGAACTCTGGATCTTGACCGTTTTCTTGTGTTCCCTCTCATAGCCTTCCTCATCAGCAGGTGTCATTGCAACCTCAGGACTATGCTTCTATTCCCTGATTGTTTTGAGGCAGCCATCCAAATCTTCTAGGGAATGTGTTACATTTCTCCCAGAGGAAAAGTACTCACAGGAAAATTTGAATGGCTCAGATTTTGCACGATGCAGAGCTGCAGCAAGTAAATCCCCATGCCCTGCTCTGGTGTGCCGGGAGCCACGGCTCAGGCTGCTGGAGGGGATGTGTGTTTTAACTTACTTTTCTAATGCAAGCAGGAGTCTGAGAGATCACCCTGCTATTCATTCTGTGAGGCGTGCAGAGCTAATGAAACTGATACATCTGACTTTCTCCTACTTTTCTGGACCGTGTATCTTTTAGGAAATCCAACTGTTCATAATGCAAACAATAATCTTGTGTCTCCATCCGCTTCCCATGTGTGATGACGAGAAGTGCAGGGATCAGAAATCAGACTCCGAGTAGGACGGGATCCTAAGGGTGCTTATTGCCTTCTGGCTGTAAATGGAAACCAGAATCGTGATCCGTCAACTATTTGGAGAGACTATTTAGACAACATGCAAACTGCGATTTGAATATCTAAACCACCTTGGTCCTTCATCAGAAAAATGGTGAAGAAGCGTTGACCTAGATAGTCTTTCCTATCTGGCTAAACCCAGCAGTGCGTAATTATATAAAAATGAAAGATAAAAGGAAAAAATTATATTAGAAAAGGCTTTTGTTACCTTTAATTTAGCTTTAAGATTAGTGTCCAGTAATTCACCTTGCTGTTTCTTTTATTCAACTGTTCTCTGCAGTCCTGCTGGATAATATGTAAGAGGAGTTGTTGCCTTTTTCTTTATTTAAAGGGAACTGTAATTCAGTAATTTTCCTACTGGACTTCACCACAGATAACTGGTAGAATTCATTTTACTTCTTGACTGGTTTAATACAATATGTGCTGTGGATCAAGTATGTAGATGTGCCCAGAATATGTTGCCCTTAACAAAGAGCCTGATTATCAAAACCAATTGCTTTATGAATTTGCACAAAGTTGCGTGTCACGCAGCCTGAGCTCACACATACTGAAGTTTCTCTTTCTTGTCTTTTTCCTCGGAAAATGTGACCGGCGAGTGGTAATAACAGTTGAATGCTGCTTTTATTAGCAGCAGCTTCTGCGGGGATGTTACCCCATCACTTTGGGTCATCTCTCCCATGTGCTTTGCAACAGTATTGAAGCTGATGAATAAAAACATTCAGGGGGGAAACAAGAGCCATTTGTAAGGAGCTTTTTGCCTGCCTGTGTTTCAAGGCTGGGTGGCTGAAGAAGACTCTAACGCCAGCAGTGATGTTGAAACACATAGTCCTTTTTTCCATTTCTTTTCTTCTGCGTCTAAACGTGTTCTGTGATGGACAGAGTGGTGGGTAGGAGCTAGGGACTACTAAGAGTGGGGGGATTTATGCCGATCAGAAAAGAGCGTATGAGAATGAAACCTGAAACAGAAGGTTGACATTTGCTTTGCCACAATAAAAAAAGTAGTCCACTTTCTTGGCATGGAGCATGTGAAGGAGAACTCTCTGAAGGGCTGCAGCTTTGAAGGCTTCTACCCTTGCGGAAATAGCACATGCGAGAAGCAAATCTCAAAATGTGTTTTAAAAGTTGTAATTATCGTGGGGTCTAGCTTATCCTGGTTCTGATATCACCGGAAGCCATTCACAAATCAAGCTAAATATTCTTGAATTTCAGCAGTGGGGAGAATTTACGAGATTCTGGGGATTAGTAGCAAGTCCAGCAGCAAGCATGGGAAAAATCATGTTTCCATTTGTTACTTCCGCTGAGAGATATTTGAGTCCTAGGCCTGAGCATTTTGGGGTCAAGCCCTCAGATGATGGTGAGCTGTTTGCTTCAATAGCCTATTATTTGTGTCTTACCTAAATGGCACTGGGGAGGTGGCCTGGAGGAGGGTCCTCCAAAACCAGGAGAGAGGACACTGTCTGTCCCACTCTGCTGTCTGCAAGGATGTTGGCAGGGCCCACAACCTGCGTGTTGGAGATGCAGGAGAATTGATTTCTCTCTGCAGGGGCTTGCAAACTAGTTTTTCCAAGAGACGTGGCCTAGACGTGCCCTTAGTCAGGAGTGATCTCGATCCTCAATGTCTCTGCTGTTGAGATTCCGATGAATAGCTCAGCATGGCGTGGAGCGCGGCAGTGGGTGCTGGGTCTGCCCGGCCAGCGTGCACACAGCAGGTTGTGCTTCAGCAGGGGGGAAAAATCCTGCCTACAGCCTTTGTTACCTGGCAACGTGGAGTGTGGTGCCAGGATCAATAGGGAGTTACCTGAGCCTACAAACACTCGGTTGTCCTCAGCATAGCTATGACTCCCAACACAGGGCTCGGTCACGCTGCGTCAGCTGCCAGGGAAAACACGCTCGTAACCCTCTGCGGGGTGCTGAGGGTGTCCCCGGGCGATGGCCGTGCCTGCAGCCGTGTCCCCATGGGGCCTCACGCCACGGATGACATCTGGAAAGGACCCTTGGGGTGAAATGGAGCCTTGTGAGCCGCAGTGGAGAGCCAAAACAGCATTTCATACGGCGTGTGGCGATGGGCAGCGACTGCCTGACTCCGGTCAGAACAGCTGAGTTTGCGCCTGTCCGTGCCTCACCTGTCAGCTCGGCAGCAAATGGCACAAAGGCCCCGTTTGACCAGTGTCACTGAGGTTTGGTGTTGGTTTTCTCGAGTGTCTGTCTCTGGAATTGTTGAATTCACTTTCCATTCTGTAACAGGAACCCCCTGGCAGTTTGGTGTCGGGCCGTGCCCTGTATTTCAGTGGTGTATTCTGCGTTGGCATAGACAGATCCCAGTCTAATAATTCATATATTATTCAGTACCCTGAGGTTTAGGGATTAGCCAGGTTATGCAAAAACAATTTATTTATTTTTTCCACAGGCTTATTTTCATATTAACTTTCTTGAGCATTACTGATTTGGTTCTGGTGAACTTCATCCTGTTGCTAGGAGGGATAAGCTATGAGACACTGAAGAATTATTCAAAACGCCTGCAGACACAGGAAGTTAATGCTGCTCTGGTTTGTATTTGGACAGCTGTCTTGCAATTTAAAAAGACTAGGCACTCCGGTAACTCTAGAAGCTTTCTGTTCAAGAAAACTCTGGGAAAACTCTTTTAAACTGTATTTTGAAGCCTGAATGATACCTCTGGTTTTGAATGGCAAAATCCTCCATCTCAGTCAGAATTGCAGAGCTGCTGTGGGACCTGCACGTGGCAAGGTGCTTTTAGCAGAGCTTTCACTGGAATAGAAATCCGTTGGAGAAACTCCATTATCTTTACAAATAAGTGGGAATAGGAGTAATTGTGTTAGTGTGTAGAGGAAATGTGTTTCCTTTCCAGACAACCGTGACTTTATCTAGAAGCGTTCTTTTATCTTCTTCAATTAATACAAATAGGTTTTGCTGCTTTGCATTTGGTGCATGGCAAATTTTGCCTTTAAAGGAATCTTTTTAATCACCTGTCATCTAATTCCTTTATATCATGTTTATGTAAGAAGGACATACTATTTAAAAACAAATCCTTAGTGTATGGTATCAGTATGCTGGGACATGAGATTGTGCTCCAAGAGAAGGATGTAAGAGCAAATTTACTTCACAGCTTAACAGGGCATTTTTGAGTGCTGTGTCCTGGGAATACCAAAAGCAAAAGCACTACCCCAGACAGGGCAGAGAATTTGTGCACCCTGTGCCTCTCTGACCCTCCAGTCCCTTTAAACATGTGGTTTTGCACATGTACAGCTGTTGACATCCAAAAAATGGATCTTGTGCTCAGAATTGCGAGAGTTGTTTTGTTGAGTGGTTTTTTTGATAATGAAACCTTAACAATTTGGGATTCTCTATGGATTTGAAACTTCTGTTGTGCTTTCAGACCACGTTTTAAAGTTTTCTGCCGGGAGACTTGAAACGCGGTTTCTGCTGTAGTTGAAATGAGAACAAGCATTCTTGTGTGCTCGCTGACTCCTTAAGCCTTCCTTGAAGAAAAACACTAAATATTTTCAGGTTTCGGAAAAGAGCAGGAATTGTCATCTTGGGAACTGTCTTCTTCTATAGTGTTCATGCATGAGGTACTTACCATAGAGATACGCTGTTTTATTGTCCGTGCAGGTGCCGCAGTTAGTTATTTGGTAGCATATCTGTATAGTTTTGTAGATAAGGCAGTAAAGGACATCACAGGTAGTATGTACGTAAATGTGCCTGGTCTGTGAGCAGCTATCTTTCAAATGCACTTGGGTGCATTGTGTATGTAAGAAGAAAGAGGCTCAGAAAATGTGTTCCATGATTTTGGTATATCCCATTCTTTCCCTCCTCCCTCCCCTGCACTTGGGTAAGTACTTTTGATGGCAGCTGCTGGATTAGACCCAGAAGCTTAAAAGATTAAGGAAACCACTAAAAGCAGCTAGGAGGAAGTGAAGGATCCATTTGTCTGATGGTTTGTGTTTTCTTACTGGTGGTTGAGAGGAAAATTGGAAACAGGCTGTGCCCTGTGGCCGCAGGCTCGCAGAGCTCTGGGCATTGCACAGGTGGGATGTCTGGTCCAGCCAGGCTGCGGGCGCTCGGGCTGCAGCAACCAGAGCTCTGGCGGTGCCTTGGGACTCGCTGTGTCATGGCCAGGGTGCTGTGGGCTCTCGGTGTCTGTGCCCATCCTCTTCGCTCGTCCCTGTTGTAGCAGACGAGCTCAGTTAGTGCTCTGCAGCATGGATGTAGAAAGGCTTGGCTGCCCATGGTTTCTTATGGAGCAAGGTGAAACTCTGAAACACAATGAATGTCTCGGTGAGAACGTTATTTTTAATGAATGTGTTTCTTGTCCAGGTGGCTTCACTCAATGACAGGGAGAGCAGGCCAGGACACTGTGTCTTTCACCTAAATCAGGCTGAAGTCTGATTCTTTGCCTCTCTTTTCCTTTTCCCCCATCCACTCTCCTTAGCCCCAAACCTAAAAGCAGCTGTTTCAAGAAGAGACCTTTTTTATTTTTTTTTTCCACCCTGACATGGTCTTTTCCTATGTAAAACAGCTGCTGCTTCTGGCTGATCCCTAAACAGTACTGGTGGTGTGTATAATCAAACCAGAGGTCTTGAAAAATGTGAGCCGGTCTTGGCTTTTGTCGTCCCAAAAAAGCAAGTCTGCTGAAAAAAGTATCTGATGTGGAGGTAAAATGAGACCGCAGACACCCAAACTGCGTTGCTAGGGTAGAAGGAGTGGTGCCGAGCGTGTTAGGATTATTAACATTAATCTAATCTTTCCGTTTGTCAAACAGATTTTTGAGTACATGGAGACAGCTTACCCAGTTCTTAAGACAGTGCTCCCAGATCAGCTTGTAGTTTGTTCTGTAATACCGTGTGGATTTGCTGGGATTTTCAAGTAAATACATTATGTATATGGCTTACAGATTGCTTAGGCTGTCTGCATCAATAATTAAAATGAGGGAGGGGACTGTGCAGCAGAGTTTCCCTCTTTCTTTTCCTCATCCTTTTTCCATGTCTATTTTTATCTCTCCTCTCTTAGGATCAGGGAGAACCTGTAGCGAGAAACAGTGTGTCAAAGGCAGAGCTGAACGTTTTTCCAGCCGAGATGGGAGCTCGTGGCCCATCACTGCTGTGCCAGCTCTCAGCATCAGCCTGACCTTTGCCATGCTCTTTGCAGAAGCCTTGATTCAGACTTGTCAAGAGCTGCCAACCTGTTCTCCTCACTGTTAAAACAAACGTACCTTTTCTACTGAGACGGGACAGAAAGCATCGCTTTTGAGTGTTGCAGCGAGGGTGATGCTGTGTTGCAGCGAGGGTGATGCTGTGCTGTTTAGCTGCCCAAAGCAGAGGGAAAAGGTTTGGTTTGGTGTTGCTGTGGTGATTGTAGCATGGCCTAGATGGGATGGGGCAAGCTTTTGGCCTTTGTTGTTGTGGGGTTTTGAATGGTACTTTGTTAGATCAAGATCTTCAATGTAAGTTAGTACTTAAATTTCAAGTATATCAGAATAACTGCGTGCTGTTTTATACCTCCAGCCTCACTTATCCTTGCAAGGCATACATTGTACCGAGGTTGACGTTTCAAAATACACAGTATCATCTGAATGCAGGCAGAATCTTTCAGTGTGATTTTTCTGATGTGGCATTTTTGGTGTTCTGACTGTTGAATCGAAGTGGGAAGTTACGTCCTGTTAATGGTAAGACTGTCGCTTTCCTGTCTCTGAAATCTCTGCGCGCCCAGTCACTAACATCTCTGCCTTGAGGTTCAAAATGATAGCCAGCCCTTGCTGGACATCACATAAGATGTCATGGTCACGGTCAGCTCCTGTGGTGGGTACAAAGTACAGCTGAAGACTTGAACGCTGTTATAAAAAGTTCACTTAAGCTGGGAGAGTGACAGTCCTTTCCACACTGACTTTAACTGCCTAAGAACTAGCATGAGTTACTTGCTTGTGCCTCCTTCCCAGCTTTAAACGTCACAGGACATCCAAAAAAAAAAAAAAAAGAGAAACTGCCGAGGAGGAGGTGTTTGATCTGATGAAATGGCTGGGTGTCCTTGCTCAGCGAATGAGCACGGCAGCCCCGGCTTTGGGCTGACCGTTCCCCAGCCGAGGTGTGAGGTACGACACACAGCGCTCGCTCCCTGTCGCTGTGCGTTATGGGGCTGCTGCAGCTTTTACCAGGGAGATTTTTATGCCATAGCTGGGAGCATGAGCATTTGAGCAACTTCCAAGTGCACCCACCGTGTGCTGGCACAGAATAAGTGAGATCGGTTTCAGTTTTGTCACCACAGATGAAAAGTCACGTGGTGTGCTGTGCTTGGTGTGAAGACGGCTTGGTGTTGCACACACTGATACTTGGCACCTTCCATCTGTTCAAAACCCAGGTGGAAGGTGTTACAGAGGCAGAGCAAATGAAAACTTGTCCAACATTACTATTTTATTTTTTTTTCACATCTAGATGAATAACAGGAATGCAGTTCAGTGTCAATAGCCTCTGACCGGTTTTTGAGATGCCTCATTAGGGTGATTTCTTGGCTGGAAACCTTGGAATTGGCCTGAGATCACCAAGCTGAGGGTTGTGCAAGAGCTGTTAAATAACAACGACTGTCTTACCTCCTTACTGACTGGTCCATGCTCTGCCCGGCAGCCTGGAGAGAGGCTGCTGGCACATGGCACTGCCGGTGGTGTGCGGTGCGTCCTCAGCTGCCATTGTGTTGCATTGTCTAAGCTGCTCTTTCCAGTTTCAGTTAACTTGTTTTAAGCCTCTTTATTGTGTTCTCTGCCTATGAAAGTTTAGTTTTGAATTTGGAATTGCTTGTGGGCATCTGATGCTGTCAACAGCTTCATGTGCCCACGTTACAGTTTAAGACCCGAGGAGCCAAGTGCCTGTGTTGGCATTGCTGTGTTGCTCTCCCTTTTCATGCAAGGGGGCAGGTTTGGATGTTTTTTATGTAGAAGAAAGATTTAAGCTGTGGTTAACTTCTCCAAATATACCTGAACTTAGAGAGGACACCATAAAAGCAAGCCAACAACTGCTATATAGTGACATAACTGCTTGTTTGTAAGAATTTTACAGTCTAAGAAACACCGGGGATTCTCGTACTCCTCAATGCACAAAGCTGTTCATTTTTCTGGTTGTTTTTTTGGTCTTGTTTTGCTTTTTTTGACCACTTCTTGTAATATTCCTTAGCTCTTCTCAATTGCTTAAAAAAGCTAAGAAGGTTTTAGGCAGGGATTCATAAACACTGAGAAAACGTAATGCCTTATTTGCTACTTTAAACTCACTGAGGTCCAGAGTAATTTTGGTAGCAGGACAGTTAGTCCTGATAAGGGGAGGACCACAGTGCTCTCCATGTTCAGTGCCTGGCATCGTGCACTCCTGCTCTTGGAATGTAAACTCCTGGTGCTGATGTAATACAGATGTTAATCGGAATTTACAGTAGTTGAACTGAGCTTGGAATTTAGCCGAAGGGACTGAAACGGAACATTAATCAAACGCCACAATTACTGAACCACACTTTCTGCATTAAAGAAAACTAATGTAGAAGATACATTATACCCCTCACATCTCAGTATCGAGTAAGCCTTGTCATTAGAACGTGGTAACACCAGTCATTAGCCTTTACCTTTAGCTCTCTGAGTAAGGGAAAGGGTTATGTAGGTGTTAGTCTACTCCCAAAAAGAGGTTTTAGAAGGAAAAAGAAAAAAAAAGGGGGGGAAAAAGAATGCGGCTCTTAATAAACTAGTGTAATTACAGATGTGTTTAAGTGGAGGCATATGATACGTATGTTTGTGACAATTTTCCAGAGGGATGGTTGGGCTAGTGCTAAACAACCGGGCTCATTTTCCCATAATGCAAATGTTATTCACAAACTATTACCATAATTGATGCACCGAGCCACTGTAGAGTAAATAATGTGTTGTGTGTGGGAAGCAAACTAGAAGTCAATGAATATTAAAGAACAAAATCTCATTTTTTAAAGGGAAACTTCACAAGGATTAGAATTACTTTGAAAAATCAAATGGCAGTGCAAGTTCAAATTGATGGGTTGGTTTTAGTTACGTGTACGTGCACATGCATAAACGTGTGCGCTCCTGGGCTGCGCTCTCCAGTCTGGTTCTGCTGGGGGAGTTTTTCTGCTTGCTGAGCAGAAATGACCCTCAGACTTGATCGGAGCACCGTTCTGGGGTACTTGTTCTGTGTAAAAAAACCCAAGAAGGGTTTTGAATCATGCAAATGCCACGGCAGGGATCACCTCAGGTTTATAGGCTGTTACCCTTACGATGACAGAGCGTGAGCTGACTGCCCGGAGGGTGCCGTGGCCGGGATCCGTGACTTGCTGTGTGTGCCGTCGCTGGGCACGGCTGCGCAGACCTCGCGACACGCGGGAGGATGAGGCTTTGCAATTACGTCTGCGTTGGTCCTCGGTCGCTGTCCCTGTGCCTCAGCCTTGTGCCTCGGTAAGTGTTAAGTAGGTTATTGCTGAGGTGTGAATTACCCTGTACCCATTGCTGAAGGCAGGAACTGTTGGCACTGCAGGCTTATCTGTGCTGATATGGATTTTTAGAGTGAAACGTTTTGCTGAGCAGGACTTGATTTAACTGTGGGCATTAGTGCCCTGCCATCTAATCCCGTTTTATGTTCCAAGGGAACTTGTGTTAGTGCTTAAATGTACGTATGTACATTGCTCGGAAGGGTCATATTTTCTTCAGGTGCTGCTCTGCTTTTTTCCCCCCCGCCTCCAGATATATTGCTCCCTCATCCCTGTTCCCTGTGTAAATGAGAGGGATCTATACAGACAGCTCGGTAATGTATTGCAGGGATGTATTCCAGTAGGATGAAATGATAGAGTGTCCCTGAAATCACTGCTTCCTGCATTGGAGAATTGTGTCTTTGCAAACACTTTTGAGTATTGGTGTGTTCTCAGAAGTGCAGGTGATAAAACCCTAGCCAAATACTGCTGTAGCTCTAGAAACAAGAAAGCCAGGGAACAAAATGCGGGAGCGTTATATAGGATTACAAAAGCATTATTTGATCTTTTAATATCATAAACCATTTTGATAGCATAAACCATTACCAGATGGCAATTATTGTTTCTTCATGGATTTGTGTTTGTTTGTTTTTTTTTTTAAATTAGACATCATAGCATTGCGCCTTACTTTTCAGAGAGATTAAAAAGACATTTTAAGCAACCTTTGCCTCCCATTGCCAAAGATATTTGTACGTGACTTCCTGGCACGGTTACGTATAAATCGTGTAACATCAGTAGCTTTTCTTATTGTAACCTGATACAACTCAGTGTGGCAGAGCTAACATATTGTGAGCCATCATGAGCCTAGCTCTTGTGTGCCAGGCTTATGGGCTGTCCTTCTTCTGTCTCAGTCTGTCTCCTGCAGATTGTGAGCCACTAGCAAATGTCTGTTCCTTGTCCTCTGTGGACTGTATCGAGGTGTTTTTGAATCTTTCAGGCTTCTGTGGTTGTGCCTCTCAGCCATAATTTCACCCAGAAAGCTGAGCACATGCCCTAGCTGGGTTATGAGCTGTAACTCATTACAAATTGGCACTTTGCTGGGGGAGATAAAGTACTTCAAACTACTTCTCTCAAGTCAATCTGTACTCCTTCTCTTTGAATCAGGTAGCCTTACTTATTAGATTTTTTTATCCTAGTCCCACAGAAACGCAAGCAGCTGTTTAGACCTGACGGGTCTTACAGCAGGGAGGGAAAATGATCCTAACACCTCTCAGTCATTACAAAAAACTCTTTCCGTAAAGCGGGGCTCTGCTTCCGGTGATGTTGGGACAGTGTTGGTCTCCTGGACTGCTTCCTCCTCCTGCACCTCCTCTGTCTGAAATGGTGCCAGTCCCGGGAACTTCGATATCCTGGACACAGGACACAGCTCATTCTGTGCCTGCTCGAAGTGCGTATGAAGGTATCAGAGCTCCGGGACACTGCCAGCCCGCACTGGGGTCGAACCAGTGACCTAGAGAGTTTCTGTGCAAAGCGTGCACAGAAGTATGAATTGACAGCAGCATGTTTGCGATGAGATTTTTCAGCAGCACTCAAGATGAAAGAGCAGATGGTGTTGATGGGAGAGCAGGGTTATAAGGTACAAGATGGGATTGTTTTCATGTTCATAACAAGACAGCAAATCTCAGAGTGCCGTCTATTAGCCTGAAAGATGCTGGCCTTCATGTGGATCAGAAATGTCCGGTAACACGGGCCTCGGGAGGCTGCGAACGCCTTGTTAGTTCATCGTATTGGTTCTGGGATGTAGCCATCGATATGTTTGGTTTTGGTCATTCTGACCCTTTTCTTCAGTGCTCGTGCCCTCGGAAGGCTTTGGGTTGTAAAGGAGTTTGAATGCAGAGCTGGTGTAATTCTGAGTTACTTCTGAAACAAACACTCTAATGGGATGTGGGTACTTCGACGCAAATCTGGTATTTGCTAGTTTAAAGCTCAGGAAGTGCTGGGCGTGTTGGAAGGTGGGCAGGCAGGACTTCAGCACTTGCACTTATTGACAGTAATCCCTAGTACCCTGCAGTTCTCTAAACTGAGGGAAGAACTTTGTCTCTTAGCCCCAATAATTATCAAAATTGCTGTAAGTATTTTCTGGAGATGGCATCTTCCTAATTATCTAAACTTTGTTTGTGCTCGTTGTTTATGCCCTATTCTTTTCGGCATCCCCATGCTTCTCTCTGCTGGTTGGGAAGCGCGAAAGCTATTATGCTAGTGGGAGGGAGGTGATTTCTGCTCTTATAGGGCCAAGGAGATAGGAAGAGATGTAATTCATCTCGGATGTAGTCCCTGCTGTGAGTACATCATGTTGCTTTGGCCACCCTTTCACACACAGATACACATGCAGGGTTGCACTTTGTTTGGCATAAGGGTCAGTGCTCTTTAGCTTGCTCCAGGATCAGCGTAGCTCAGCTCCACCCTGTGTCCTTGCAAAGAATTCTTTGGGACTTTTATACTCCAGCACATATGAGATGAAATAGTGCCCGGCTTGCTCCTTTCCTCCCTCCCATATAGCAAGAAAACGTTAGTCTGACTTGGCAACAAACCCAGGGTGAAAGAAAGGAGGAGGAGGAGGTGGCGTACTCTGCTTTAAGGTGACTTAAAAATCAAATCAGTACTACTCGCTGTTTGCTTGCATTAGACTGTGATTAGCTTTGTCCTGGGAAATAATTGAAATGAACATGGATCAATATCTGAATATACATTGGGGTGTGTTAAAGGGCTTAGAACCAATGGTCTGTTAAAAAGGTTATTTCAGTTCCTTTTGTAGACTGTCTCGCATTGGAAATGGTACATTAGAATATGACAAAACCTGCTGACTAAGTCAGAAGATGATTATTCTTGGAGAATTGCAAATATTCTATCAAAATATGGTTCCCATTGTGGGACTATATAAAATCAAGTCTGGATTTTGGCTCTACAAACTTAGAATTTGGATAGCACATTATTTCGTATTATCAGTGAGTGTTTGAAAGAGAAGGTGTGGGATAAGAGAGTTCTGGAGGTTGAATTCCTATCCAAGGTGCGGGTTGTCTGTTAGTGTGTCCCTAACAAGTGAAGATGAATTGGCAAACAGAAGTGAAGGTGATGTGTGATGCGCCACGTAGATACAAACTATAAAACGAGAGACTCATATACATTTCAGACAAAATGCTGACAATGTAGGCTTTGAAATAATTGGTGTATTTTGTTGAACTGCGAAGACAAATACAGTGTCGAGAAATGAAGCTGTTGTGTATTTTGTGTACACGTGCAAACCTAAACAGCTGTTGGTATTACAAGAAATAATCGGGTTTTGTTGGTGGGGGCTAGGGGCCGTTTGGGGATGCCCATGTTGGCCATTTCGGCCAGGGGACAAAAAATGCACAGTCCTGTGGTGCGATCTGTCCTTCCCTGCCTGGCTGGGGGTGTGATTGCTGGAAATTCTGCATCTCCGCTCCCTGCACTGCGCTTGTCCTTTGATTACAAAAGGACACTCTCGAGGGATGTCGCTGTGCATTTTCCTGAGATAAAATAATAGCTCTGTGTTTTGTGACCCTGGAACTTTAGGTCCTGCCAGATGCTAATGAACCAGTGGAAAACGTCCAGGGCCTGGTAATTGCTTTGAGCCACAGCTGTTTGTGCTTGGTACGCGGTGTCAAAGCTTGCTTCTGCGGTGGCTGCGCCCTGTGATATTGCCCCAAGGTCCCCTCGGGGGCTTCTGGGTCACTGCAGCGAGCAAACTCCCTGTAATTGGGGACAAGAGAGCGTGGTGTCCGTGTGGACACGCGCAGCTGGAGGGTGAGTCATGCTCTCGGCGGCGCCGGCGCGGTTCACGTGGGGTGTCGGCAGTAAATCGGGGCAGCGCTAGCGGGGGCCGCGTGTCCTGCTGCAGGGACCCGGGCGACAGCAGAGCCCCTGGCAGAGCGGCAGCTGGGAAGGAAGCGAGGCTCTCGCACTGACCTGATCTCATTCAAGCATGCAGCCAGAGCTGCCCTATTTATTCATTTGCTACTTCAAAAAGGAGCTTTTTAGGTGCAGAGAATAGAAGGCGCTAATAAAAATCGGTGTTTTAATTTTCTTTGGATGTGTGTGCCCTGGAAGAGGCCACCTCACCCACCGTCTTCTTTGCAAGACGCGATTTTTGATGTATTCATAGATCTGAAAAAGACTTGGGGCACTTTACCACCCTTTTAGCATAGGTTAATTCTCCCACAGAAATGCGGAATCAGGCGGAGTGTGGGAATACTTTGCAGTGGTATCAATGGAAAAAGTCATTTCTGATGGCTTCGGCCCTGGATGGCAGGGATTTGAACCAGCTCGGCTGCGTTGCCCTGGGGGCGGTTTACAGGGACTTGCTGCCTGAGCTGCCTCATCTCCAGCTGCTGCAGCTGGGGACAGACCAGGGCGTCATCCCACGGGCAAAGCCACATCGGAAGGTTAGAGCTGTACCATCAGTTAAAGGAGATGACTCTTGTTGGTCAGCATTGGTATTCAGATCCCTTGTATAAGCCTTTAGTTTATGAAAAGTTCTAAAAAGCTCTGTTGGCAAGTGGGTGAGTAGCCGGGCTCTCAAAGCTACAGCTTTCGTGATGCGCTGGCAGCATTATCAGCATTGATAGTACTTTTTAGGTGACTTCTATTGGCAAACTAGGTTTCAGGATCTGTCTCATCCACTATATATCTCTGTGTGTACATCTAGTAGGAGGTGGTAAGTCAGTGGAACATATATTTATTCCATCCCACTCTGCCTATGAAAAAGATACTTAGACCTAGAAAAGGTGCAGAGAATGATGAAAGGGATCTGCAGACACATGCACAGCTTCCATACAAGGAGAAATTTAATAGTCTGTGAGTCTCCAGTCCCCAAAAGGTGTGATGTAAGTGAGACAAGAAAAATCTCTAAAATCATAACTAATCCAAAGATGATAAGAAGCAAATTGTTCTCTTTTTTTTTTTTTGGCAGGATAGGATACTGTGAGATTCCTACTTAAATAGCTGATTATTTTGTTAATTAAGCAACAGAATGAGGCTACTTTCTGCTATTGCTTATAGTGAAATTTTGAATCTCCTTCGGCCTCCTATGGAAACAGTTCAACCTGTGTGACAAATTCAGGCTCGCCCGTGTTATTGGCTGTGTTACTGAGGGCACATCCTCGGACTTGAGATTTCTTACATTGGTTCCTTGTGCATCTCACAATGTTTGGGTGTACGGTGCTGGGCCAGAGAGCTCTGCTGCAGTACAGCACTTTCTGTGTACAGTGGAAATACAGTGGCCTGATTATATTCATCCTGTAGTTTGCAACTTGATATTCACTGCTCTGTGCTGTGCTCGGAGCTGGGAGATTTGCGGCGAGCTGCAAACAAATCAATGTGTCTCATAAACCAGAGACTGGGAATCGGGCAGTTTCGGAACGGACAGAAAACCAAATAGTTTAATAGGTGGCTTCTCAGGATTTCTTTATTTTTTCTTAATACATTAATCTCATATTGGTAGTGATGGTTGTTTTGTGTTTGTTTATTTTCCAAGGATCTTTTCAGCTATTATTTCAAAACGTAGCCTGACCGCAGCAAAGCTTAGCAAGTGGATATGTAGAGGGGGGCTGAGAAAGGGGGGGAGCAGAGGAGAGACTGGCTCCTGATGACTTGCTCCGGTTACATGGCAGCATTACTGCAGCTGCAGAATTGGAAAGGAGATATTTGCTTTATGCTTAAGAGGCTTTATTGTTTCTAAACTATATATAGTTCTGTAATCTTTCTTTAGGTGGGGGAGGGCATTGTGGGGCAGCCTCCAAAGCATCGCCACCCTGCTTGGTGGGAGAGCGAGGGGTTAACGTGGCTGGTGCAGGGTTCTCCGAATGGGCAAGCTCATTGTCAGAATAATGTTTAGCCAGGTGTTAATCTGTGTCTGGAGGGAAGTGCTGGAATTCATTATTCATCCCACTGGGGGAGGTCATGGTCCTGGGAGGCTGCCAGCGCTGGAGCCAGCCTCCTGGCTTTACTGACATGTGCCATTTGTGATGAATGCAGCTGAAGTCCATTTGAGGAATTCTCTTGTCAGGCAGCCAAGCTGACAGCGAAACGCGGGGCTGAGGCATTCGGCGAGCTCTGTTGCAGCAAGCGAGATCGCGCTCAGCGTTGGGAGGGCAGCAGGGGACAAACTGCAACCACGGAAAGAAAGCATCGTTCGTTCTTTCTGTCTTTTTTTTTTTCTATCTTTTTTCTTTTCTTATTTTCTACTTTCTCCCAGCCTTTGCTCCCCTGAAATACCGTGCTCCTCTTGAAAAATCCCTAGCTCTGACAGAAGGAGTGCCGGCACGCTGCTTTGTATCAGCAGGATAGGTCTGGGTTGCTTTTTTGGTTTTTAACGGGGGCAGGAGGTGAGACAATGATCAAGTCAAGTTGGTTCTACGTCAAGTTCAAGTATGCGGAGAAGGTAAGTCGTTATGTTTTCTCCTGCAGCCTTTCCCAAGGGATTGCTGCGGGGTTGCCTGCAGCCCCTTTCTTTTGACAGGCAGCTCTGGCCACCAGCGGAGCCAACGCTGCTGAGAAGTTTCGCTGGCGAATTTGTTTTCTTATGGCTCGATAGATAATGCTGTGCTGAAAGCTGGTGCAGCGCAGGGTATGGGCTTGAAATGACAGCCGCAACTTCAGCGTGGTGCAAGTGGAAGAGAAAATAAAAGCTCAGATCTAATTCCTACAGTGTTGTGTTGATAACAAGGAAAAAAAAAAAGCAGTGGTAGAGATGTATTTGTTTTTCTCGTGTGGAGCTTGAAAGGGAGGAATATTTCTTTTTCTGTAGAGCCGGTTATGAGATGTGACCTGCTTCTGCAGGGAAGTCAGTTCGTTTCCTCTTCTTGAGGAACGAAGTATTTAATTGTCCATAATTATTGCAGGAGGAAAGAGGTTTTATTAATCAAAAACTAGTGAGATGTATTCTGAGGCTGTTTGCTGGGGTTTACTGCAGAACTTCCTGCATTTCCTTTTGCAAAGAACACGGTGCTTTCGGTTGGATTTGGCATTCACACTCATCTTCCTCTTTATCTTGCCCGTCCTTTGGTACCCAGATGCCTGGGAGGGGAACAGAGGGACAGGGATGGGGAGAGGATGGACCAAGATTGCAGCAGGACCTGCCTGACAGTGATGCTTTTCCACTGAATGACTCCCTGGAGGGCTTTTTGCCCCAAGTTAAAGACTGATCTTCTTGCCGATAATGCTGAGACCCAGTCGCAGTATTTGTATGTAGCTTTACTCTTTTCTTTAATCCAGCAAAATGAGGAAAAGAGGAAGACAACTTCTTTTGATGAAAATCTGAACAAGTCTTGCTGTCTGTTCCCTAAACATCCTCAAGCAGTTGGCAACTTGCTGTTCTTAAAAGAGAGGAAAACCCTTGCGTGTACTATTAGCCTGAAATTTTCTATTCTGGCAAATAGTCCCACATTGATTTATTTCTCATCTTTGTGCCTCAAGTTATACTGCACAGAGTGGAAGCATATATATTTCATTTAACAAGAAGCATATATATTTCATTTAACAAGATTGTCCTACCATTTATCCCAGGCTGCAAATAGAATACTTAACAAAGTCACAGATCTAACTATTCTGGTTTTATTTGGTTTGGGCAGTCTTGCAAAAGCAATTTGACTGCAGAATCCACTTTATTAGGCAGATATATGTTAACTCCTTGATTCTTCTCTGCACTAATTGGAAGTTCTTTAGAATGATATCAGATCTATAAAGGTCTACATCAAAACAAATCAACTCTGCATATTTAGCAAAGGAAACTCTTTCTGGAAATAAAAATGAAAGTGGTAGTTATTTGCCAGTGAGTGAGGTTGGCTATTTAAAATACCAGGAGATTTTTTTTCCTCACCTTTGCGTTTTGCCATTCAATTATTTTTTTTTATTTTTTTTTTAATACCCCTTGCAATTTAAGCAGAAAGCCCTCGAGTCCCTGAGCAGAGCAGATAGCGTTCCTGCTTTCCTGTCACCGGGTGATTCTGTGTGTGTGTGTTACATAACCTGTCATACCAGTTTTGTCAGAGACAGATATTTTTGAGATCTACAACCTGGGAAATTTGAACATGGATGAAATCCAGGAAACCCATGTAATCTGTATTCTTAGAGTTGCTTGTGCCTTACAAGATTTTCTTCTGATTCACCAAGGAAGTTGCCAAGTCTGGTCATCTGTTGGGATGAAAAAAACCCCCAAACCATAATGCACGTGTGCAAGACGACAAAAGCTGAAGTGCATGCTTCATCTCTTACTGTATTTCGTGTGTGACAAGACGCTGTTAGTTCTTTGCATGGAAATGGGGGTTTCCTGATGGATGGCACAAATTCAGAAATTTTGGTCTTGGGATGTACCCTCTTGCTCAACACAGGATTTTGTGTCGAGATTCTTGTTGCGGTTGGTGTGTGGCTTATTCTGCCTTAGCTTCAAGTCTTGTCTGCGTGTAAAAGTTGTGCCAGCGTGACTTCGCTGAGAATTGACTCTGAATTTATTAAACTGGTGCATTTCTCTGCCTGGACACTGTGGGTACACACTCCATGAAACAAGCACTTCTGCCTTAGTGGAACCACATTGGTTAAAAAAATTAGGTCAAATTCTTTTGCAACTCTTCCATGTTGTCAAGGTTTTAGAAATTGGGTTTACGTTAGCTAAGCTGAAGCACCTTTGAAATTCTCAAACCAGCTTTTTACAGCAGTTTGTCTAAGTGAATTTAAAATCTCACTTGGAGATGCAGTTTCTCATTTTCGGTTGCCATAAGTGTGGGCAGCTGCAGGAGCGAACGTTCCCACTCCCAGCTCCGCGCTGTCAGCGGCAGCGCTTGTGCAGCCACGCGGCGACATGCACCTGGGAGCACATCCAACTGGAACTGAACAGCTTTGATTCCTTTTTTCGGGGAGGGCTGGCTTCATTTTCAGGCAGATCTGGGTGTCCCCCGGTTCACCCCAAGCGTACAGCTGTGAAGGGTGTACCTGAAAGTACCTGGCTGAGGGATAGTGATGCCTCTTCTGACAGCAGCCTGTGAAAACTAAATTAATTTAAGTTTACTCTCCTCGTTTGAAAGTGTTATATAAGCTTTACTTAAGGGAGGTGATTTTAAGTTAGGGAAAGGTTGGGTCTCTGTCCTCATGTCCATGCAGTATCTTGGTTAAATCAGAACTAGAACTGCTTTTCCCATGTGTGCCACAGTACTGGTGTCGCACCACTCTCTCTTAATTCTCATGTAAAGAAGTTCATTGACATTTTTATTAGCTGGCTGACTTTGCTGACGTTGGCATCCTTGCCTGTGGCCATCGCAATTTTTTTTTTTTTAAATTTGTTTTTCCTTTTATTTGCTTTGGACTGTTTTGGTATCTGAAGCCCCCTCTGTGATAAAGCATATGTATTTATCTATGTGTCAGAGGTAACTGCAGGCAGCTTATATATTGTAAAATATTCCTTCACATATAGCTTGACAAGCTGTTTTATTCTCTTGGCGTCGCTGTTTTTTTTACTGCTATAAACTGTTCTGTTGGTTGTGTTTGAACGTTGCTCGCCCCATCTGGGTTCTCTGCAGATAGACCCGAACTGAGATCTGGTGATAGAACTTGCCTGAGCTTCAAAGAAATTCAACCCTCCCGTGTCTGCTGGGAGCTTCCAAACTCATTGCGTCCGCCTGGCACCTTGAAATCTCTCAGCCAGTCAACTTGTGTCGCCTGCCTGCTTGTTCAGCGGCTGGTAGGAAGAATTCGAAGGCCCTGAATTTGGGGCCACGACACAAAGCCTGAGAAATGGTCTCAAACTGTCTTTGGATGTTCACCTTTTATCCTAAAGACAGGTTGGAACTGGAAACAAGAGAGATGTTGGATGAACTGGTGTACTTCAGCATGTTAGTTTGCTCAAGCCATCCAGTTTTTTATGCTGTATTAGATAAGCACCGTAAAAACATTTCACAGCAGCGTATTTTTGATTGCAGTTAAAATAATCAGATAATAAAACTCACTAAAGTAGAAATCTGCACAACTTCATCTTGAGTGTATTACCAAGTTAATTGCAAACATTCTATTACATAAACTTCAAGGGAGTCTACTGGAAAAAACCCAAAGTTTTTATGTTTACCCTTTCAAAGATTTAATATAAGGTCATTTGGACAGGAGCCATTTTTACATAATACCCGTATTCAGTCTGTGTGCATTTACACTGTAATTAAAATTCAGCAACTTCACATGAATAATAGTGCTGACACTAGGAAATCAGTTTGATCTGAGGAGGGGGAAAAAAAGGCAAGCTCTTGGAAATCTGTGGAATTCTAGAAAGTGTGGGAGGTGTGTGCGGAGAGACAACGTGAGTGGGCAGCCTGCCTTCACGTGTTGCTGCTTGTGTCTGAAGGTGCTTACGGATGAAGTTGGAGGACTTGAAAGGTTTTGCTTTGTCCTTGAAAAGCCCTGTCCCTTGTTTGAGGTTCATTGTTAGATATTGCTGAAGTGAAGCTTAATTTTCCTCTTTCCAGCAGTGCCCAGGGGAGAGAAGTGCTGTATTCCTAGCTCGAAAATTAGATTAAAACACCCAGTACCTAGATACAGGCTACATTAATTTCTTCCTCTGTCGGAAGACTCCCAGTTCTCTGAAAGGCAGTTTACAGTTTTGACAGCTAAAATAAAAAGCCTTAAGGACAAGCAACCACTTTGAATTTTCGAAGGGCTTCATTTCCAGCAGAAAGATTTCAATTACAGTCATTTTCCTCGAGTAAGTACAAAGAGGTAAATGGAACCCCTGTTTCAAATGCTAAACTCGCAGACTACGTTATTACCAGTTGTACTCGGAAAGTAAAGGATAAAGCCAATCTAAATCAAAGCCCTGATTCCAAATTACTTTTTAAGAGTATGATGAGGTCTGCACCCAGTAATTCAGCCACTTGGTAGCGCAGCACATAGCACATCAAATGTGACTCCCATTAGGTTGTGTTGCTCTTCTGGGGGCATCGAGGCAGGAAGCATCTTCCTCGACAAAAAGCGTCTTGAAAGGGCTGCTCTGCAGCTGGGGATCCATGTGTTGGCTGTATTTTTAGAGAATTTACTTCTTTTTTCTTTCTTCTTTGGCTTTGGTTGCTAATGGTCTTGTCTTTTATAACAGTAATTGGACAAAGATCTGGTTATTTATCTTTTGTGGCACAGCCTCTCCTCCCTCCCACTCCCCGCAGAAAGGTTTTTCATCTCAGGACTGTTTCCTCCCCTCGCTGGTGGAGGGAACATGTTTTCAGAAGTCGGGGGGGTTTTTGGCTAGATACTGAAATGTGTGCAGGGCTTGCCTGACACACGTGCTCAGAAGAGCCAGGTAGCCAAGGTAAATCAGTCTGGTGACCTGAGCTCACAGAAGCATTCATTTTCCCTGGAACAGTGAACTCTTCAGAAATCTGTACGCACGGCTTGATCAAGTCAGGGATGGCTGCTTCAGCTGGTGATTTTTGGGTCAGAGTTGTACCCAGAGGCATCAGAGGAAGGGGCAGGGAGGTAACCAGCCTGCTCCTGGTGCAGCTCCCTGTTCCAGGGCGGCTGGTCCTCTCAGCGCTCAAACCATCCGTGCTAGTGTCTGGGAGGTGGGAACCCTCCTGTTTTTTCACCCAAAGTGTTTGCTGGAGCTAATTGTGCTAAGTTTACTATTTATTTTTGTTGCATCTTTTCCTTCTTGCTTTGTAGATGGGTTTCTGCAGGTGTGAAATCAGATGTTACTCCTTAAACGGATGGAGATGATCAGCAAAGGGTTGTGTCTTCCCATATTCCTCTGCGTAGACACCTGGTTCAGTATTTAGATCACTTTTAGCTGCTTTCATGCCTGTGAATATTAAAAGTTTGCATTATTGTGTTGCAACTGTGGCTGCCAGCTTTTAAGTGACATGAGTGAGATTTGTCGCTTCGTGTGCTTGCGTACGGATATCAGGCCTTCTCAACAAACTCGGGAAAATAGACATAGGAATCTACTCTTAAATATGGATGATTACAAATGTGCCCTTGTGCTTCAGGACAGCCCCTGCTCACGTGGGCTTGCCCCTGCGGGGTGGGAGCTGGGCTCCTCACAGCAGCGTTGTTCAGCCAAACCCCCTGCGAGGAATAGCCTTCTGCAAGGTGCGTGATGGGCAGGCCCCAGCTCTGCTCTGGCTCCCTTTCTATATTTCTGCTCTCTGTTGGTTAATTAAAAGCGGCGGATGGGCCACAGGGTTGGCAAATGGGTGCAGGCTGCAAGCTTCTTAATCTTCATACGTGGTATATTCTCCACCTGGTCCTCACGGTCAGATTTCTAGGCGTTTGGAGAAGAATGCTGAAAGTCGCTGGGCTCAGTAATGTTTACTTATTTATTTGATTGAAACGGATCTTTCTTTGATTCTTGATAGTTGGACCCATTCTTGGGAGAGCTCTTGTTAAATCTCTCTTATTTATTCCAGTTCTGTACATTGAATGTTTACAGTTTGCTTTTTGCTGTAAGTGATTTTCCCTGGCCCATAACATTTTGAAGTGAAGAATCAGAAGGGTCTGTAGGTTTGTTTGGTGTAGCTGCAAATATGGTAGAGACTTAAAGGACTGCTTCTTCCTTGAAGCTGAGGCAGTTGTTGCAACCCACGCATTGGGACAGCTCCAGGGCTGCTCCTGCCTGGGCAGATGCCGCGAGCACCGTGGATCTCGCAGCAGCCCGGCACGGCCAAGCCGTTGGGAACCTCCAGCACCACTCATTTTCCCCTTGATACTTCTCACAGAGGAGAGGCACTGGAGCAGAGCTGGTTAAGCTTCTCAGTATCACTTCAGGATCCTTCCATCTATAAGTGGGAATATGTGGGCTTTTTTTTTTTCTCTCAGCTTGAGCCAGCTTCTGGATGGCATCGTCTTTAATATGGTTTGGGATCTAGACCTAGACCTGAAACTTTTCCATCTTTAGTCCTTGTTTGTTCTGCATGTATCTGTGAGACTAATTGCATACTAATGGGAATAGTCACTGGCAGGTAACACAGCAAGAAAAAAAACCACCTTGTTACCTTCTTCTGATGTAAATTTTTAATCAAATGTATTTTCTTCTGTTAAGCAACTTTTACAGCCCACTGCACAAAACATACAGCCAAAAAACTTTGCACAGTGAACTGCATATAATAGGCTAGCAATGCATCCATTACACCTTTTTAGGTGTGTGATGCATTTAAATCCATTTCTGTATGCATGGCAGTGTAGCCTTCAAAAGGTAATTAGAATTTGCACAGTCTTGCTTTCATAGTTTCTTCGGTTTTCTTCAGATTGCGGTGCTTTGGAGAGCTTCCTCCGAAGCTGTCTCTTTTGAAACAAGAAGGAAATACAATTTTAAGCACATTAGGAAATATAATTTCCGAAGCTGTAAGCTTCGCATCAAAATTTCTAAAGTGATTTTGCAGTGTTTGGTGTCACTGAACACTGCTCTTCAGCACAGCTTAGATTGAAGGGTTGGTACATGATAGACTAGGTTGTAACAGCAGTAATTACTTTAAATAACACTTTTCAATTCAAGTAATTAGAGGTAAGTTTTGTAGCAGCCACGTGGACCATGGATGTGGCAGTATCCTCTGTACCAGAGTCAGCAGTGTCGTCACTGTCTGTCTCTCCTACGGCAGGACTGCTACCTGGGGCCCCTCATCTGAATCCGAGGTACTGCCCTCGCCTGCACACCTTCCCAAGGACCAGCTGTCCTCTGGCATGTCAGGGACAAAACATAATTCCTTCTTCCAAACCAGAGCCCAAGCAGGCCTATAGGTATTGAGCAGCAGGCTTGGAGATGCTGCCAAGATGTTGCTGATCCTACCAGCAGGCTTTTGCCTCAATTTCAGCATCCCTCTTCGGAATTTCTGCTTCCCAATTCTGAGTTTCTGCTTCCAGCTCCCATTTGGCATCTGCCCACACGCTGCTGGGCTGGACCCTGCTGACCAGTGCTCAACGATGCAGTGAAATTGCTAATTATTGTAGCAACACCCTCAGTGTTGAAGACATCTGAAAAAACAATATTCTTCTGGTTTCTGGGGCCTTTGGCCAAAGAGAGTGTGCTTCCACCGCTGTGCCAAGAGCCAACAGGCATGGGAGGGTGCTTTAGGGTGGAGTGATGTGAGCAAGGGCTCTCCGAGTCTTGGCTAAGGTGCCGTGCCCCGTGAGGTCTGCCGTAAGGTGGGTCGGTGCAGCAGGTCCCTTCTCGTGGGCGATGAGCCGTGCGAGGCCTGCTGCTGTCCCAGAGGGATGGTTTGGGGTCTGGGAAAGAAGGAGGCTCAAGTGTGACTGGGCACACAGAAACGCAGAGGAGTTCTTTTTGACTTGCGAGCCTGTGGAGCGTTTAACGCTGTAGCTGGGAGCGTGTAGGTACTTGATAGATTAATGTTCAGGACACAGTATATGAGAGAGGCTGGCTGAGGAGATGTCACATGCAATCTGTTCATCTAGAATTATTTTCTGTTTTGAAGCTGGATATGCCAATTCTGTAAACAGGAAGAAAAAAAATCTATGGCCTTATTCTGATTTTTTTTTTAAAATTTTTTTTTGTGTTGCCTCTGGACTTCGTTTGCCTGAGGGCTAGTTCTGCCCTTCAATTATTTAAGAAGTGGATTTTGTTTACAGTTTGTAATAAAACTGATAAAAGATTAACAAGGTGCTTGTGAATCATTTTAAACAAATTAAAGCTTTGAAAGACTTACAACTGCAAATATTTGAAAATTGTAAAGCAGATGAATAATAACAGACCAGATCAGATAATCAAGTTATTGGATTTGTTTGGGAGAAAAAATAATCTCGTTTGCAGCTGGATGTGAAAGCAGCGTTGTCTGCTCTATCAAATATTTATGTGTGCTTTTAGCAAATTTGAAGATACTGATTGTATGAAAGAGCACTGGGTATGTTAAAATAATGTTTTATTGCAGCATGGGGTAGCTGCACCGCCAGAGCATAGGTGGGAGAAGGGGTTCAGGGTGGAAGTACATGTGTCTGAGTTCACCATGGTGGCAAGCCGGTGCACGTGCACCTCACGTTGCTTTTATGGGCTGTATTGACTCTCCCCTAAAACAATCTTAATGCCCTGTATGAAATGATGGACTCTGAGCTGATTTTCATGCAAGAGTGAAATCAGAGAGGTTCTAAGTCTGTTTTTATGCAAGAACAAGAACAAGGGTTTATAATGGACATTTTCATCAAAACATCAACACTGTGCTCAGTAGTAGTAAAAAACCCAAACTAACTAAAATATTAGGAAATGTACTAAGAATGGAACAGGGAACGTTGCTATGATGGAATAGAAAACCCTGATTAACCTGCGTTGTGGACACATTACGCAGCTCTCACCATTCCCTCGCGAAAGATTTGTAGGTGCTGTAAAAGCTCGGAGAAGAGCTCCGAGGCTGCTCAGAGGTGTCAAACTGTCCCTGTGTGAGGAGGAGCTAAATGAAGCAGAACCCTTTGGTTGGGTCTGTAGGTAAAGGAGATGTGACAGAGGTCTGTGAAGTCAAGCGGGACGTAGGGAGGGTGGGGATTGTTGCCTTCCGACACGAGAACGTGGAGATGTCAAAGGAGGTCAGTAAGAGCCAAGAGGAAGGAGGTCAGAAGTAGATGGTTCTTTGTGAAGGTGTTGACCAATGCAACTGGTTGTCAGAGAAAATTGTGAATGCTAAAAGTTGACATTGCTTCTGGGAGAGCGGGCAAACGAATGGAAAAGAATCAGCTATTGCCACTGAGCAGGCAGAAACCACGTCAGGAGCTCAGTGAGCTGGAAATGACAGGAGGTAGAAGCAAGAGGGAAGGATGTATGTATATAAATAGAGACAGGAGTATTATATATACTTAGCCTATTTTTGTTCTCTTCCTTTGGACATCCATTTATGGCCACTGTTGGAAAGAGGATGATGCTGCGCAAGCTGAGCCTTTGATCTGGCCCAACACAGCCGTTCCCTGTGATGATGGTGCTGGGGCAGCTGGTTCTGAAGCATTTCATCTTATACGATGACTGTTATATAAAGCTGGTGTTCTTCAACACCCACCAAGCTCAGCAGCTTTGGCTTTGACTGTGATCATTACCTTAAAACAAAGTCATTACAGCTTGGTTTTAATAGCTGGGCTCCTGATCTCATGCTGAAAGTGCTCTGGGACTGGGAAGAAGAATCTCATTTCTCCTCTTCGGTGTGCTTAATTTCTTCACCCATAAATGGGGTGTGAATGCACACGTTGTCAGGATTATTATCTTTGAAGTATTTTGGGGAGAATTACAATGCATTTCTTTGAAGCTACTGGACAACTTACAGTACCAGGAGAAGGCGAGCAATGTTTCTGTTACAGTGTCCCCCGAAAAGTTGGAAAAGACGGGTGAATTACTGCACTACAGAGCTCTTTAGCACCCCAGTAAAAATCAGTACAAATCTTTATGCCTAAATTATGTTTACAGTAAAATGAGGTGACAAGAAACTTCTGGGGCATGTGAGGACAGTTTGCGTCTAATTAAATGGAGTCATTTTATTCCTTTGGGAAAGAGCTGTGAAAGCTTACACGGTAACGCAGCAGGTTCAGAGGTCTGTGTGTAGATCTTAATCTGCTTAAAAGATGGGGTAGAATTTCACTGACTGTATCATAAACTTGAGTATAGTAACCAAATAGTTCCTTTCTTGAACATCCAAATATAACCGGTGAAAGAAGAGAGACGAGCTTAAAGGAGGTGCATCAACATCTGCCTCTGTGTACAAATGCTGCCTGTGACTCAGTGACAATGAAATATTCCAAATGCTCTCTAGCTGGTCTTTTTTTCCCATGCTTTTCCTCTGGTATCATGGCATGACTTTGATGGCAGCTCTAACACATGTTGTTAGTTACACTTTGAGGCGAGTAACGTATCTGTAGGTCTCAGCAATGTTTTAAAATGTCTCCTTTTGCTTTCCCTTGTAGCTGATTTTTTCACATTTTGCTCCACGCTTTTGCAAATGAATCATAACCATCCCCATATGGGTGGGATTGACCTCCGTGTCAGGAAAGGGCAGTGTGTCCTGGCGCGGGGGGGCGATGGGAGCTGAGGTCCGTGTGGGTTGCCTTACGCTGTCGCTTTATTCAGGCAGTATTTGTGGCTTCCCCTGCTCTGCCTGATACAGACGTTAGAGATGAGTAGTTAAAGTTTCTATTTCCTTTTTTAGTGTTCTGTAACTTTTCAGTGTTGCAATAAATCTTTGTCCAGCCTTCTTGAAACGTTGCTTGTGCTTAGTGTATTCTCTCAGATTGTCAGTGATCTCCTTAAAAAACCCTAGGATCCATTCCATCTGGTCCCAGGAACTTGGCAGCTTGCGTGGTGAGCAATAGCTGATTTTTTTTTTTTCTGTGAGTGCTAGTACGGAGAAGTCAATTCATGGCTAAAAAGATTAAAATCCCTAAGTCGGAAAAGCTAGAAAGACACATAGTGATTGCAGCTCTGCCAAGGAAGTGCTTCTTGTTGGATTAAAAAAATCTTTTTACAAGCTGAGAGATACTCAGATTCTGTAACTCAGTTCTCTCCAACCAGGAGAGTTAAAGCTGACACTGTGTTAGAATCCCTTAATGGCACTGCCAGGCAGAGAAGATCAGCTGCCTCTCAGACAATTTTGTGCTGATTTCTGTTCTGCCTCAGTTTCTTATGACCTGGTTTGCATTTCCTAATTTTGATGTCATGGAGGTTCATCATCTCCTGTGTTCAGAAAAAGTCTCTGCTTTCCTGTGCATGGCTACCCCTTCTGAAATAAATGGTGTTCTGCAGCGGCAAGGAAATGGGGAGTGGGTCAAGCTATCAAATTTGAGGAGAGAGGTGTCCATGTGGGACGTTGGAGGTGGCCACAGTGTTGTTGGGTTGATGGTTGGACTTAGATGATCTTAGAGGTCTTTTCCAGCCTTAATCATTCTATGATATACAGTCCAATAGTTTGCCAGTTTGTAATAATTCACTGAGGTGTATATAAGAAAATAGCAGTAGCCTTTAATTTCCTTTAATTACCCTGACTTACATGATCAACTCAATGAAAGTCAACCTGTCTGGCTGGAGATGCACTGGTAGGTGCTCTTGTTGCTCTGTCTAATAAGCATTGCCAAGTCTGGAAGATGAGATATCAACCTATGAATTTCATGGAGAATTTTTCTCAGATAAACTTATGTTTGTGATGTGGGAAATTTTGTATAATTCTGTAGATCTTCTTATACTGGATTAGGGCTTAGCTAAAATAAAAAATGCGGGGCAACTTCATCAGTGTGTTTGCTTGTAGACAGATCTTTCCTGCAGCTTCACAAAGCAGATGAATGAATTAAGCATTAAGGGATCAGTGAGAAACAGATGCTCAGGTTCCTTATGTGATATTGAATATTACACCAAGCATTTATTTGTATCTTCTGATGCCTGACTGGAGATGTAGCATGGGGTGGGACTGTATGACTCCACTGGCTTCACTGTAGAAATGCTGCCTAGGGGTTGATTGGTGAACTTAATCTGTTTTCACCTCCCTAGATCTTTCCTGAGCCTGCCCAAGACCTCATCATGGCTTTATTAGTTTGTCGTGGTGTGATCACATGCAACCCTGGCATACAATCCCAACATAACAGACACTTGCAGTGTAGTGTAGATAGTGACGACTGGACAGCTGCAGATGAATGCCAGTGTCTCGGGGTGAATTCTTAAGGGAATAATAATGGTATCTCATCCTGAAAGACACTAGCATGTCATGCAATTGATCTGTCTCTAAAATGTAGACAGCACCTCTTTTTACATGTAGGAACACCAGTCCAGGAGCCCAAGGGACTTACCCAAAGAAAAGTCGTAAACTGAATGTGAGAGTGAGAGTCTGACCCGGGTTTAGCCGGGTCAGGTTTGCCTTCTGTAGCGGAGGGGTCAGGGTTTCGGCACTACCTCAGCTGGTCAAACGCCACTCACGTGCCTGTACAAGGCAGACTCTCCAAAGAAATACAGTGGTGCTGTGTTGGGTTTTGTTGCTACTGTGGGTTTTTTTTTCTCCCCTCCACTAGATCAACATTTTGGCAAACGCAGGAACAAATAGCTGGGAGCACAGAGCCCTTTCTTCTTGGCGGAGCTGAAAACGTTCCCACAGCTGAGTCGGGCGCTGTTGTGTGCCACAGAGGTCCCGTCGCGCCAGCGTGGTTTGTCAGCGGCAGGGCGAGAGCTCTGCGAGTGGGGTTGATGCTGGCTTCGCCGGTGAGAGTCTGACAAACAGATTTCCCTACTGGAAAATGACATTAAATTAAATAGGTATCAGCCCGATACTCTGCGAGCTGAATGTCAGTGCTAATAAACCAGAGGCTCCATCCTTCCTAAAGGAATTTTGGAATCAATCGAGAGCTGCGTCCTCCATCCCCCTTTCCCAGCGGGTAAATGTAACTCTTCTGCTGTGCCACTTTCTGTACTCGCAGCGAGCCGAGACTACCAGCACACAGAGCTGATTGACAGGATTGCTCCCAGCGCTGTGAAGAGAGGAAGTGACCTTAAACACTGGGGTTGTGGTTGTGTTTTGACTGTAAGAAAATACTTTTATATTTTTTTCCTTTTTCCTTTTATAAAATATTGCCCTACCAGCCTGGCTTCCTATTCATTTGTATTTATTTTTTGAGGTCTTAACCCCTTCCTGCACTGAGGTGGACTGATGGAAGCTTTGAAATCAGTTCAATGTCATTTGTTTAAAAAAAAAAAGGACAGAAAAAAAGAAAAAGGAGATTAAAGCAAGAAAGGTGACCTTCCAAAGTTGCCCGTAGAAAAGATCTCTCTTATCATGAGCCTAAAGTAATTAGCTTTATTTTTGGCGTTGCCTTATATGAGTTGTTCCTGTGTCTCAGCTGGCTGTGGAAATGCCTAGTGACAGACTGAGTGTGCTTTCCAGCCCGGTTGGCCATTTCTTGTGAGTGCCTGTGTCAGTGAGAAGTTTGCTTTTCTCCATTAAATGTTTGCTGAGCACTGACCCCCTTCTGCTGGTCAGTGCTGTTGCCCTCTGTGGTAAAGTCTCCGTGTTCAGAGAAAATCCTGCATCACTAAGCACAGAAACTCAAGGCTGTAAGGCAAGAAATAATTTAAAAAAAATCCCTCTGTTACTGTCAATGCAACAGTCTTTTCTTACCCGTTTCTTTCCAGACTGGGAATTAAACGACATTGATGTTACTGCTTCATGTGGCAGGTTGGTGTAAATGGATCCACTACCCCATTTCTGTGGTGGTTCCTCCTTCTGAGCAGTTGAAAACCGCAGACTGGCTGAGTGCAGAAGCTGCGATAGGGTCTTTGGTACAGACAAAGTCATTCAAGAGTGTATGTGTGTGCAGTGTGGCAAAAAAGTGGTTTCCTTATTCGTCCTGAATGCGTTGGTTTGTGTCCTCTAGCTCATGCACAGGTCCCCAAGAGGATGGTGAACAAAAATGGTTTCTTTGGCCTGTCTGACATGGGCTGGTTCTCTTCCCTCGTCTGCTTCTCCTTGCTGCAGTCGTACCTCAGCTGTTGGGTCACTGGACTTGAATTCATGTGGTGTCTCTTCACCTCCTCCAAACCCCCGACCCCAGCCCCCTCCTTGCCTCTTTTGACAGCTGACATTTCCACCGAGCACAAAGACCAGCTGTCCCCCGACAAAAGGTGATTAACCATGGGTGAAGCACGCGGATGGGTGTTGCAGGGAATGTCATCCCTGTTTGTTCCTTGTCTCTCAATGGTGTTGAAAAGTCCAAAGAAGACAGGGCTGTTGGTCTCCTGTTACTAATGGTGTGAGTTCAGCAATTATTTTAAGCAACAGTGAAAAACTAAATGTGGATGTTACTGTGCAATGTGAACCAAAGTACTTGGCTGTGGCGTGGCTGCACTGTGTAACCTATTTCTGGGTGTAATTACCTTTCCTATTATCGTTGGCGTTGTTAGGGTATAGCAGTAATCAGGTTTTTGGCACGAGATAGTGCTTTGTGTCTGAAAACCCTCTGGTCTAATCATGAGGAAGGATCAAGCCTTAGCAGGTTCATCAGCTGCAGGGTGGGCTGCTCCGAAACCGGTGCAAGTGGCAATGTGCTTGAACTGGAATAGCAACGTCTGAGGTTTCTGAGCTTTAAATTTCAACATAATCAAGAGTTGAGGTGATACAGATGCAGTCTGTGGGCAAAAATTAGCTCTGACGTAAGTGGTCTGTAGAACGTGAGATAATAGATCAGTGTCTCAAATCCACCCGTTCTGACATCTGGTCCATCTGACGGTGGCAGTTCTGGTGCCAGCAGAAGGAGGTCCTGGGAGGCAGATGTGGGATAATCTCTTCTCCACCTTAAATCTCCTGGTCTAAACCCTGAGAACAAGCTTTAATAGCCTTCTTAAAGGGTGCTGTTCATTGAGTTCTGCTTGGATTATGGCTTGTTCCACTTGGCTTGATTTGGTTGAGCAAGGAATTGGGAACAAACTTGAGAGCAACTCATTATGAATCAGGAAGGGGATCAGAATGGGCTTTGATGGGTATTATGCTAAAATTAAAAAAAAAATAGTCGTGTTTGTTTCCATAGCTGAGTGTATGTGCTTCATACACTTTCAGAGGATAACTTAATTGCCTTAGCTATGGTAGTCAGCCATGGCAATTCTGAAGAGCATCTATAAAAATGGATATATTTTCTGGCTAGAGTGATGAGATAAGCAATATATCTAAATGTGGATGTGAAATGGTTACTCCTTTGCTTACACTGACCTTCAGGGTTTCCTGCTCCTTCCACTTATCTAAATGCATCAACTGTAATTTCTCATGTACAACTTGTGTGGCCCAGTGTTGATATTTTTCTTCATTTTTCTAATTTTTTTTTCCTTAAAGCAAACTGAGGCCACTTCTGCCAGAGCATAACCTCTCCTGTAGTGCACCAATTCAGTGCTGGTAGTTGGAGGAACAGGGAAGCCCAGGAATGATTTCAGAAAGAGCATATTTTTGGAAGATACCATTTTGATTGGTTGCTCAGGTTGGAAAAACTCGAGCGTTTTGGGTGGATCAGAGCAGGTAGTAACTGTTCTGCTGGGGTCAGCACAACATGCAGTATTAAACAGCCTGCAGACTGTGTCATATTTACTTATATGGTGCACGTACCCTCCTTCTGCAGCCTCTCCCTCGCCTTCTCCCTCAGACTTTTGAAAATGCCTGCTCGGAATCAGCTTAAGGGTTTTTATTTTCCCTTTCCTTTGTTTGAAGTTTAAGCCCTGTGAAAATCCATTAGAAAAGATGCATTGTTGGGTCATCCCCCGATAGCATCAGCTGCCAGTTTATCTTTCATGTCGCGGGGTGGCTCCTGTTACTCCCGGGGCTGCCGGCTTGGATTGTTCCCATAGTTTGGGTGGCTTTTGACCCACGAGAGTCCCAAGCTGGTCTTGGGGCTTCAATAAGCTCTCTGTTAGCAGCCTCCCAAATATCAGCATACCTAGCAGAGCCTGGCACCGTGTCAAGGCTGTGGGCGTCCTTAAGATTCATCTTTGATAGCTCACGTGCTTTTTTCTCTTTAACGAAAACAAGCACTTTTTGTTTAAGTTCACTAATGTTTGGCGAAGAAATATAATAGTAATTATACACCCAGCCTCCTCCTCCTCCTCCCCCCTGCACCCCCCAGTCCCAGTTTTATGAAAGCAGCTAGCACTGGAACTGAAATAAACGTCATGAATGAATAATAATTTCTTTCATTTACACAGTAATGAAACTTGTTGAATACAGACTTAATGCTTTGCTGCACACCGTTTAATTTGAGTAGTAGATCAGGCTTTTGTTAAATTCAGGAAGGAGAAAAATGAAATATCTACCTGACTATTAGTGTGCTTTGTTACAGATGCTTTCTGGGTGTGTTTTTTTTCTTCTGAAATGATGCTGGAAAGGGGGAGGGCATGCTTTTGAGGCTGTTGCTTGAAGTTAGCTCTGTGCATCTTTACAAATGTACTTCCTGGCCTGGGTTTCAGAAATGCAACAGACCTGTAACTCCTGTGATTTTGGCTCCTGGAATTAACTGGCATTTCTGAAAATTCTATCATGGGTATAGATGCACCATCTCAGGGATTTTATTTTCTACAGCTTCTTCTTTTTTTTGTGTGTGTGTGACTTCTGTGCAATCTCTAAGTGCAGATCCCTCCAAGAATCACATCTCCTCCTTCCAAACTGAGTACAGCACCACAGCTCCAGCACTGCAGGTAGTGCCGTGGCTTGTGGCCGTGTCCCCATCCAGCTCGGTGTGTAAAGGGTGGGTTGGGTAGTTACAAGGATGAAAAAACAGGATATTTCAGATAGAGAACCAGAAAGCGGATGGCAGAGGTCCAGGTTACCTGGCACACCCTTCACCTGCAGAGTGAGGTTAGGGAGTTTTTGAAAGGAAGGGCACGTTGCACACAGTGAGGAGAATCTTCGGTAACTTGAGGATGGGAACAGTGACAGCGGTGATGGAAAACGCTTTGATTACATGTCAGGCATGTGGGTTTTGGGAGGAACCGTCCAATCTTCCTTCCAGGGGACCACAAACTGAGTCAAATGTGCCCATGCTGTCATTGCCCTCAGCCCAGGTTTCCCCTGTGTTCGCTTTGGTTGGTTCGAGGCTTTGGGACGTGTGTGTAGGAGAAAGGACCAGGGAGCAAGGGTTGAAGTTAGGTGTGTCCAGTCTGGACCTTCATCTCACATCTTGATGGTTCAACTTCAAATTTGGTGAATTTTGTGTTCTATTTTCTGAAATGCAGTCTTGCAATAGAGTTGTTTCCTTTTTCTGTGAGTATGTGGTCTCCCATGTGCTCTGAATTAGTGCTTTTGTACGGTTACTTCTGCCCTGGGTGAGCTGCTGGGGCAGGCTGCGTGTGCTGAGTGCGGGAGGTTCTGCAGCAGCAGTGGCAAAGCAACTCGCAGCTAAGCACGTGCTGCAAAACACTTTCATATTTCTGAGGTTATAGAGCTGGCTTATTGATCTGATTGGGGCCATTGCCGAGTCTTGTTTACATACCCTCAAGAAATCACTGCATTGAAATAATTCTTCCTGACTGCTCCTACACTTTCCCTAAGCGGGTTTAAGCAGCTCACAGGAACCATGTTCTGGTGGACGCTCTAGAAGAGGGGAGGAAATATGAGGGTGCAGATGCTTGAGGAGGGGTGTGTTCACAGCGGGTTGCACCAGAGGCTTTCCAAAATGCCTCGCTGCCCCAGGTGAAGGCAAAAACATTTCCAGCTCTCGCTCCTGCCAGCTCCCTGGTTTTGCCAAGTCACCATTTCAAGCTTGTGAGCCCTCCAGGTGTAGTGAGCTGAGCGTGCGGCAGACGGGATCGGTGCACGTGCCCGAGGGAGGTTCGGTGACGTGGGCTCCTGCGACTTGCAGCCTTTTAGAGGGAGGTGACGTTGGCGGCTGGGGGTTGTGAGTCGTGAGGCAGCTGTTAACCGAAGAATCCCAGTCGCAGAAGTCTCTTGGGAGCTTTCCCAGAACACTCTTCTCAAAAGCTAGACAAAGTGTTTTAATTGTCATACATCCAAGGATTATTGGTTGGGTTGGGTTCCCCCCTCGCCTCTTTTTCATTCTCTGGAGTCTGACATCTACAAATGTGTGTTGGTAACTTTATTTTCTTTCTTAGGGAATGAGAGGCACTCGGGCTGTTTTGTTTATAGCTGTGCTATCAGCCGGCTGCATGTCTGGAGATGAAGGTGACAGCTTGAGATTTGTGAGCCTAATTGGCATACAAAAAAAAAACAACCCAACCTACCGGGAGATGAGTTATTTGCAATTATCTGTAGATTTGGCTTTATTTCATGGAGACAAATATAGTTGCTTGGTGACTTAATTACAACATTTTTTTTTAATATTATGAGATTTTAAAAAGGATATCATTATTAACAAGATCTTGAGTCTATATTTGGTGATTCCATAATTACAATTATGGCCATATTTGTTAGCTTAGAAAATAATATGTGGAAGCTTTTAATTAAAATAATGAGATCTGTTCTTGCAGATATGCTTTCAAGTACCATCCTTGGATAATGGGACCCTTTATTGTCAGATGCAAACTAAAAGAAGCTGTACTGTATCACAATTAAGGCTGAGACAGATCAGCATTAAAATATTCTTTGGCCACTCGTTACAAGGATGGGAGAATGAACTGAGTGAAGTAGCTAATTGTCCACATCTCAACTGATCCCTGCTCGCCAAGGCAACTTTCTCAGAGTCCTGCCAGTTAGGTCAGAGAGAAGATGGTTAGAAAGAGTAAAATATTCTACATCCATGTCGTTTCCAGCTACTGGTTCCCAATCACTGTAATTTACGGTTATGCCAGCCCAGGATGAATGTTAGGTTGGGTGTCCCAGCTGTAGGAATGGTGAGCACGGACTGGGTGAGTGCCTGGATGGATCCATGTCACTGAGAGGTCACATCTGCACTGAAGTGATGTTTCCCAAATAGCCAAAACAGCCAGACTGCCCCAGTGAGAGGGGGCAGATGTGTTCCGTGACCCGAGATTACCTGTCTCCCTTCCTGAAAAAACATCTTAGGTTAACGCTGGAAACTGCCGAGTGCTGCCCCGTGACTCCAGTAGCGCTCCAGTCGCCTCCAGTGACCTGTTTCCTTTTTCAGCAAATCTTGCGCACAAGGATTGCATGCTACAGAAGGCACGCCTCAAACATGGCCTGGCTTGTGCTGTTAGAGGAAAATACTGTTGTTACTCTTGTCACTCACAACAGGCTTATTGAAGAGGCGTACAGGTATTAGCAAAGGTTCATCAGCCAGGTATCTCCACTGCGGTCACTGTGTTGTTTACCCTTTAATTGATTTAGTTACCCCACCAGACCTACCTGACACCATCATTTTCATAGGCAGGGTACTCATTGCACTGTTTTCCTGCACCGGAGTAAACTTCATTCCTTCTTGGGTACAGAAATGTAGAACAGCACAATCCAGTGCCCTCTGGAAGCAAAGGAGAGACTTGAGTGGACTGAAGTATAGAGTGAGTCAGACCCTGCAGGAGAGGACAATTAGGCAGGCAACATCAAAGAAATACTTCCACATCTGGGAAAGTATTCAGAGAGTCCCCAAAGGTAAGATTAAAAAAAAAAAAAAGTCAAGTGTGTTCATTTCTTATTAGTGAAGTTGTTATTGGCAATGAGATATTCTAATTGAATTACTCCTAATTAAAATAATTATGTTTTCTAAGTACTCTGATCTGTAGAGACCATGTAGAGAATCAAAGGTAGAAATAAACAGCACCTAGTAAATTCTCTCTAAGCTGGCTTGCTTGATGATGCTTAAAGTGTTTTTTTATGATTCCACTTGCTCTGCGTAGGCTGGTGCTAATGCAATAAGAATGGCTTTCAGAAACCTCGCTTCTGTCTCAAAAGACCAAGTGCTACTGTATGAAGGATTAGCTAGCAAAAGCTTGTGGCTCACACAAGGAAAGTAGGACTGGTTCTCTGCCTCTTTCACACCCGTCCTGCCTGGCCTTGAGCCGTGTTCTTTAACCTGCTCCACCTTGATTTCTGACCGGCAATTGGATGTGTTATCTCAATTAGCTGTGCATTGCTCTCTTAGTTTAGACTCTGATGACACCGTTATGGCGTGCAGTAACTAAAACTCTCAGTGGAGATCTCTGGTTCCTATCGGGGTAGAAGAAAATAAAATAAAGGCAAGGCAGCATTTTGTTTGTGGTGAGGGGTGAAAGCTGAATCCCAGCGTTGGCCACGGAATGGCCTTCTGGGTAGTTGTAAGG
>NW_009710025.1:0-13730 GCF_000703405.1 Apaloderma vittatum | reverse complement strand
GATGTGATTCCTTCTGAGGTCTGGCATCAGAAAATTGCTTTGCTATGAGTAAACACCTTTCCTTTTGCTCACTTCTGTCCAGAGTGAATAATCCTAGTTTATCTCCCAGCTGCAAAACACTTGGATGAACCAAGGACTAATCTGTCTGGGCGAGATAGAAATCATTAGTCTTAGGCTGTCCAGATCCTCCCCCTTATCCGCAGATCAGTGTCGTCTTCAAGCTGAGCTTTTCCTGAGCCTTGTGGTGGAAACGTGCGTTCCCTGCTCCGTCCTGCTTTGGTGTGCGCAGGACCCCGTAGTGTGTGCCCCTGCCTTTGGGCTACAGCCCATAGCAGGGCCATTTCTTCCTGAAGCGTTGACTTTCCGGCGTGGTTTTGTATTGTCAAATCTGTATCAGTTGCTAACAGCATCTAGTTTGCAGGGTCATACGGGGTCGCATTTGATGGAAAGCTCCCAGTGTCATTTGCTCCGTATCAAGCCTTCCGACCAGCCAGGACTCCTCTCGGGAAGCTGTGCTGGCCGGTTCTTTTCTTTGAATATGCAGTTCGAGTTTGCAGCCTTAGCAATACGCTTTGCACAAGCAGGGGAGGTCAGGACTTTCAGGTCAGGGATCATGTTTGGTGCTTAAATAACCCCTAAAAGCTGAGATGTTTGGAAACCCTGACACAAGGGATAGGTTACCTTGTTCAAGAGAATCCTGCTGCCTTTACAGAACGTTTGTTGTGAACCTTAATGTTGCCTTGAATCAATCAAAGGTCTAATCAGTCTCAAAATAAGCTAATGTTTATCGTACACAACCTGTACAAACTGCACATTGCAGTTTCTTCTGAGAAGCAGGAAGTTTCAAAGGTTTCTCACATCAAATACTGCTGATTTTTCTTTTTCTTTTTCCTTATGATCATGATTAAAATTCAATCGACATCATCTTGCAAGGAAAAAAAAATATATACATTTCGTGGCTTTGTGCTTTTTTCCCCTCCCGCTGTAAAAATAGAAAAGCTTTCAGATGTTGCCTGAACAAAGATATGGAAATGTGAGAAGAGGGCAGCATCTGGAGGTTTTCAAACACGAGAACACGGGCTGTACGTTTCTTTTGCTGTTAGAAGAGTGAAAAGCTGTTTCCTGTCATTTCCCATCTTGTCACTTGTAAGGCTGGCATCTTGCGGCTTCTTGCACCAGCTGTTGTTTTTTTCTCCACAGACAGATGGTGCAACCTCTTTGATATTTTTTTTTGCCATGTTCTGAAGATTTTGCATGTGTACTACCTTTATGTAATGATCATATAACCCTGTCACTCACTTTATCCTGTTAGCAGTGTCATCCCTGTAAGAGGGAGGAGGAGGTGGCATTATAAGGAACTTAATCCTCTTCTTGTGTTCTGACATGCTTTGAAAATATACCATGGAGCTGCAGTTACAAATGTTTCTAAAAGCCTTCTATAGCCTTTTCTGAGGGTTTCCAGAATATCAGGGCTGTGATTTTGCAGGATTCCTCTATGCGAATCTGATGCAACTTCGTAGTTATTTGAGGGGTTTTTCCCCCTCCTGACATGGTACTGCGGTACAAAGGTACAGTCTTTCTTTGTATTCCTGGAATTCACACTTGATCCGTTATAAGCAATTCCAGTGCAATTATAGTTACATGTGGAAAGGAATGGGAGTGATTTCTATATCTCATAAAGTGGCTGTACTTAAAACTTAGTAATTACTTTATTCCTTTTGATTTCCACCTGCTCTCTGGTGTTGGAAAATTGCCCTCCTGATGGTTCTGTAATGCTAAAGATTAAAAGCTTTCTAGACTTGCTGCCCATATCTGGAGGTCTTAAAGCTGAAAACGAGCAGACACCATTACGTGCCCTTCCTTCCTCCAACGGAACGGCAAAGCGGTCTGCGTTAATCAGCGAGAAGCAAATTGAAGATGAGCACTCGGTGTGATTTCTTTTGTACAGCAAACTTTGCTCTCTGGTTCCATCTCGCAGAGTTAAAACATTGGTGTAGTGCACCACAAAGGCATTGTCAAAGGTGGGAATAATCAGTGAAAATAATTAATCCTGAGCAATGGTGCTGCTGCCATGCGACTGCGCGTGCTCTGCCTGGGGGTTGAGAGGTGGGATGTCCGTGCCAGGACCTGGCTCAGATGTGTTGAGATCCATTTTCAGCAGCGTAAGTCAGACATCAAAATTTGTTCCTTTGTTGCAGAATATCATGGAAACTTCGTTGACAAGGGAGTAATGTATTAAAATTAATAAATTAATAATTTTGCAAGAGGAAGCGAAATCCTAGAAGCCTAGTTTTGCAGGTATCAATACACATCATGAACATAATGGAGACATGGTGTAACGTCCTTCTGATGCTGAAGTCTGTGATTTGTGCAGTTGAGTCCATTTAATCCATGACCTTGATGTTTCTATACTTCTCTCAGAAAGCACCGTTAGATGGTGAATATTTATTTTTTCATGGACACCGTGCTATGCATTCACTGGTCCTGTCACCTCAAGAGTACTAGTTGTAATTGGAAGAAGACGGGTAGTAATGAGCCATCCTCTTTTACGCTCTTTGTTTACTGGGTGTTTGTCTATGCTGTAGCATATCCGAAAAGAGCATCCTCTTCCCACAGCCAAAAAACCATTTGCTCTAAATTGTTTACTCTAAGTGCCATGTATAAAAGCGTGGCTGCTGTCAGAAAAGTGACTATAAAAGTGACACCGTGGGGCTCACTGTTTATTTTCTCTTTCTCTCTGTCTTGGAGACCTTCTAGAGTACATTTTCTCAGCTCGGCTCCTAGTGCTGTAATCTCCAACTGTCGGCAGGAAAATTAGAGCTTTGCGAACCCCGCAGGGTCAGGTTCACGACAGCATTAGCAAGCTCAAAGCTGGAGCACTCTGAAACGTCCCCTTTGCTTCCAACCTCCAGACCGCCACTGCGGTTGGCCTCTTAAGAGACACATGGGGCTCCCGCCTTAGGTTTGGGTGGTTTCTTTCTTTTTCTGGTGATCCCATCCACCCTTGTGTTTTCCCCTATGTTGGAAATGCGATAGGGGAGGCAGATTCCAATCCCAGCTGTTTCTGTAAGGACAGACGGGATGGAAATAGCAAGCCGGGCAAATGCAAACAAATTTCACCTTGGGCAAACGCAGCGTATTTGCCCTTGTGTGGGGTAGTCGGTGCCTATCAACATCATCTATGGGGGATTCGATGTCTAGATTAAGGCCTATACCGTTACCTTAAATCAAATTTCTCTCTCATGGAAGTATGGATCTAGGCTATAAATTATTCTGCACTAGACTTCAAAGGTTCAGCCCATTTGCCTTATGCTGTATAAAATGCCCGTGGGGTGGGGCGTGCTGGCAGCAGCGGGGCCGGGAGCCAGGGATGCAGCTGCAGGAGGGGAGGACCCGCGGCGTTACGTGCTCTAAGGTTTGCAGCGTGGGGGAACGTTTATTCCTCTGGTCTCAGCATCTGAGACGGTGCAATATGGTTCTAAATGCTTGACAAATGGATGAGGATAGGAGATTTTCTGGAGTGCCTAATAAGTTTGGATGCTGTCGTTATTAGAGGATGCTTTTCCACGACTCAGGGTTTTCTCAGTCACTGGGCTTAAGCCCCTGTTGGTTCTTCAGAGGCGTGCCGGGCACGCTTTAGAAAGTGGCAGCCAAAGCGGGCAAGCCGGTGGAGGTCAGGGCCTTTGCATGATTATCAAGAATGAACCACTAGGTTCTCTGAGTTCTGCTGCCTCCATTCTCTGCTTTTGTTAATATCCATTTAATGCTTTTGTTGGTCTGTCTTTCCTGTCTCTTTTTTTTGTAGCGATTTTCAGCTACTTTCATTTAGCTTCCTCCCTGTCAGCTTAAAAGTTTTTAATTCCTTTCACATCAACTAATTTTGCTTTTTTCCCCTTGTTTGTCTTCCTTTTTGTCCCACCTTAGTTTTCTGGGTCTCTGTTCTCTCTCATCTGTTCAGTATTCTTCCAGGTGCCTGATGAAATTTTGTTTTTCTTTTGCCCCTGCTCTTGCGTTTATTACTTTGGGATAGAATTAGAGAAGGAATATTCACCTTAGGGAGAAGTGTTTTTCTGGTATTTCAAGATGTTTCTGGTCTGCAAAGTTAATTAATCAGTGCTAATGATTTCCATGAAAAGGTGGGAACACCGTGTTTGAGTGTTACCTTTGTTCATCAATATCCTTGTTTTATCTGTTTTGATCAAAGTCAGGAAATACAGTACTGCTCACACTGTCTTTGATCCCAAGATTTCCAGCCCAGTTTCTTATATCGAGTGGTTGGGGAATATTAAAACTCTGCAGCATTTATTCAGGCAAGCACTCAAGAGTTTCTTGTAACATACGTAGCACCACTTAGTTGTGTTATGAATTTAAGAAGAATAAGCTACCCTGGATTTGGCAAATTCATGCTCTATTCTAAAGAAGCACTTAAAGGGATTATTAAAATTTGTCTTGTAAAACCCCCTGAAGATTTTAGCAGCTTGTGTGGGATTTCGGTTAGCAGTCATAGGACTTGGCAGGCTCAGCAGTCGTGCACAAGGTCCTGGAATCCCTCAGTAACGGCAAGGGGCAGCAAAGGTTTTGAGCACCGGCAGAGCACCCAGCGGCACTTGGGTCCCTGTGAAATTTTCATCTGGTTTTCCACCTGAGTGCTGGTATGGTTCATCGCTCATCTTTTCCCATAACTTGGGCCACCAAAGCTTCGATCTATTATCCTGTGAAGCAACCTGATGGTTCTTGGCATTCCGTAGTTGAGGCAGAAATGACGCTGAACCAGCTTAAAACAGAACCAAGCCCAGCCTGCGTAGACGCATCCGCTGTAGGCGCTAGTTGTTCCGTGCCATTTGCCAATATATGTCAAAAGCATGAAAGAGTGTGTATTTATTGGCTAAAAAAGATGGACATAAGTGCTTTTGAGAAACCAGCTTTCAGCAGAATAGACTGAATTCCTTGGGGCACCTGAAATTGCAGTATTTGGAGCGATGACTGAACGCGCTTCGGCCAAGGCTGAGCCCGACTGCTGTACGTTGTTCTACCTCTTCTGTCCCTGCCACCATTGCCATCTTCCATCCTGTTCCCATGGACCTACAATTACCTGCCCTGTTCTTACATAACCTAAACAGCGTTGTTTTCTCTGCTAGAGTGGAATAAATGATTTACAGGAAGAGTATATTGAATAATTTTAGCCTGGGTTTGTTTGTTTTTTCTCTCTTAGCTTTAGTATTTACAAAGAGATTGTGCTTTCCTGATTGTGGCTTGAACTTTCCAGTTTATAAATATTTTGTAATCTGTGGGCTTATCATAAATACTAAAATTTCATTTGTCGCGTTAGGTGGGTTGTCATGTAGGAGCTCTGAGAGACGTCTGTGTCATTGTGCAGGCATTATACAAGGACAGCATAAGAGACGGCCCCTGAGGAAGCTCATTGTTACGGTTTATTTTAGGTGGAAGGGACTCGCACACTGCAGTAATGGAAGCCGGTGTAAGAGCTACAGACAGACAGTCTTTGTGCCAAAAATAAATCAGTGTTGTGATTAGCTGTGTAGATATGATTTCTCAGCAAAAGTAATTCTGTGAGGATTTAAATAACGATTCTGTTAATACTGTGAGCAACTTCGAAATTCACTTTTCTTGAACATTTGTGCTCGTAAAACTCAATTGCTCAAGTACACGTGGAAAGCAAACACAAAGCAGACAAATGCCAAGCCAGAGCAGACTTACATCAATTCCAGACAGTCTGCTTATTGCATGGATGTTTTTTTTGTTTGTTTTCATTATTTGCTATCTCTAATTGCTGGAGTGCAATGAGGGCAATTGCATCCTTGCCTTGTCAGCAGCTCTGGTGAGTGCAGTAAATGAGCAAGGGTGCAAAGCTACTTGAGAAACCCTTACTTTGTCTCTGTTATTAATTAAGGGCATTTCTTTTTCCCCACCGTGAAGAGCAAACTGTATCTACAGAGCTGCACGAACACATTCGATTTCTGATGTTGCTGCAGTTTCTTGCTTCTCCTTTCTGAAATCTTGGGAGCAACTGGGTACATTCCCTGAGCAGTGACCCCGGGTCTCTTGCATCTGTCATGAAAACCCCTGTGAGCATAAGCCAGTGTTAATCTCAACGGGGAATCGTGGAGCATTTCAAAGACTTCCAGAGGAGAGCAGAGGTTTCCCACGCCGGCACATGCACAAGCCGTGTGCCTCGCGCTCCCGGTGTTGCCTCCTGCCGAAGCGTTTGCCGCCACCCGTGCCCGTGTTTAGCGAACGAGCCTAATGACAATTGCGGTCATTTAAAATGACGAAAAGGGCAAGATTTACCCAAAGGAACTTATTTTCTGCCATGATTGAATAAAGAAGGGAGGCAGCTGCTAAGACTGGAAAAGGTCACTCAGTCACATCGGTTGATGAAAGACTCAGAGAAGCTGTCATCTCCGCCGCAGCTTCGCCTGCCAACTGACGGCCCTGGCAAAACAAAGCTGTCACTCCTGGCGTCTGTCACCGCTCCCGGTACGCGGGCACGCGGCCGGGCCGGCCGAGGGGCACGAGGATGCCGCTGCCGTCCCCTTCTGGGATCAATTGTTTGTTCAGCAAATGGTGTTAGGAGACTCTGGCTTTTCTCTTCTGCAGTTTGGAAGATCAAGTTAAGCTAAATATTTGAAGCTGCACGAGGCTGGTGTTGACAAAATGCAGCACCGGAGCGCTCGGGCTGAAAGGGAGACGGACGTGATAGGGATCAGGATGTGCCGGGGGCGTTGCAGATCAGATTTCTGTGATGTATTTATTATTTAAGGTATTTCTAGTGTAAGGTGAAGGAGGTAGCCGTAAAGATGGCTCAGCAGGTGTATTTTATGAGGGTTCAGTTTATGCTGACTGCAGGTATCCCGATGCTATATGAATCGTGGAGAAAATCCATTTTAGGTTTAGGAAGCAATTGTTTTCTCCCCTTGGTTTGTTCAGAGTAAAAGCTCTAGTGGTTTCCTTTGGCTGCCATTCCTGTGCTTCCCTGAAAAAAATGAAGTTCATTATTTTTGGAAATGACTTTTCAGAAAGAAAAATAGAAATTAGCAGCCATGTGTGTTCCAGTGACTTCCAGTCATATGTTGACCAAAAAATAGCTGTTAAAAGACATTTCTTTGTATTTTGTTTCCTGAATGGGCTTTCTCTCAAGACTGCAGGTCCCTGCAGATCCATGGAGCTGTAGGTCTTACAGGTTTGCCCGAGTGGCATTGAGGTCTGTCTTGCGGTCATCCTTAACTCAGGCTGTGATTTCTCGGAATTAACCATGATATGCTTATAATTTGCCCACTAGCCAATACACACCGGTGTATGTAGGGTCCCGTGATTTGTGTAATCTCCAGGGCTGGTTTGGGTCTTGTCGTTCAGGACTAGATCTCTTCAGGGGGACACTGTTCAACTGAGGGAAAACGTGAAAAAACCCTATTACGGGAGTTGGCTTTCCTACCGTTTTACGATTGCAGTGGGGTAGCTGTGCCAAACATGGTCCTGTGTAGGTGATTCTCTAACAGATTTCATGTGGAGGAGTTTTGGTAAGTGGATATTATTTAGGAAAGGGCAGGTGCCAGCAAGCTGGGGCAGCAGCATCACAGAGATAGAACCATCCCATTAGCTTTGTCAAAACGTGTGTTAATTGCAGTGTGATCCCTCAAAACACACATCTCGGAGGAAAATGACTCTAAATTCAAACCCATAAGAGCGGAGTCCTCTCCAGTATGTAAATTAGATTTGTAGTTGAGAGGAATTGATTCTGCTGAGACTAAATTAATCACAGTGCTTAATCGCTGTAACCTTTAAACATAGCAGTCCTGACCACAGCTGCAGGGTGGTAAGTTGTTCACACAGACTTTTGTCCTTCCAAAGGCACTGACACTCTCAGGCAGAGGAGTATGAGCTTAGCAAGGAGTCAAAGCTGCTTCAGTCTGACCTTTGCTTTCCTCCACTGGTTTAGAGAAAGCAAAAAAAAAATCATGCCTTGTGGATATACACCCGTGGTGAGCAAATTGTAATGCCAGCAGTCCTATTTCGCCTCTCCTTGTTTGGGTACTGGGGTAGAACATTTCATTCTGAAAAGTAACCCCTTGATCCACCTCCACTCACGGCAGTGGAAGAGCTCTTTGCCAGCTTTGTGGTGCGTGTTTAGGAGCTGAGGCTGAAGGGTTAATCTTTTCCCAAGTCTTGCTATGTCACTGTATAAGCCTCTAGGCAATGCGTGTTGTGGTTTTTCTTTATATTAGCAGAGAACTGAGAATCTCTGGAAGACACATGTTTGGGCACAGCGGGGATACTGGTATGTGCGTATGTTCCCCACCAAGGCAAGTATTGCGGGGCACTAAGATCCCAGTGGCAGAATGTACAGCCCATATATAATCTTGAAAACCAAACACCAGAGAGAAATTACTCAGGCTTCCTCAGATCAGTCCCCACAGATCAACTTTGTGCATGTGGCAAAAGCTAATGCACTTGCATAATGAAAAAGCAGGAAAAGGACGCTTTAAATAAGCTTCTAACCTCAATTTGCAAGAGCTGCTAGAGACTTTGAGTACAGTCTCTTTCAGATATTTGCTTGGATTGGCAGTGTTGATGCTGAGGTCCATCCTTTTTTATGATGTACCAAAAACGTGAGAAGTCTGGAACGCTGTCTCCTCTAGAAAGCCAAGACCTCCTCTAACATCTGGCATCTATCCAGAAGTTGGGGTGCCAAAAGCAGCCTCTGTCAAGCAACGAGAGGGTGCGACAGATGGGTTCACTTTGCACAACACGGACAGCGCTTCAGGTTAAATGCACTAGACAGCACTCAGGCAACTGTATTTGCAGCTGATTCTTTTAAAATTACATTTTTCTTCTACCTAGAAGTATTTGAGGATCTCTTGCTCTGATGCTCTGTACCAGCAGTCGATCTGTGTAGCTGACATGAAGAAGACCTTAGCAGAGAGCCCACCCGTGGATGGAGTTTGCTGTTGAGTCTGTTCCCTACTCTGAGGAGCCAGCAGGCAGACCCAGATGTGTTCTCAGCTCTTCCACAGATCTCCTGTACTCTTCCTGCTTCCTTTTTCTCCCACAGATTCCTGTCTTGTAATCCAACGATGATGTTGTTTCCTTTCCCCACCATCCTTTGTATTTTTTATTTTAATTGTTTACCATTTGGGGAATGTATGGGACAGTAAATGGGTGATGTATAAGCGCAGTTTTCAGCACAGCGAGGCCTTGGTCTCGGTTGCTGACTTTCAGTTAATAACAGCAACAGGTACCTGCGTAAACATTCGGTTGAGTTCTTCTTTAAGGCTTTGTCCCGTGCTGCAAAGAATGTCATTGCTTTTAAAGCTGATCTTTTCTGTGATTTATTTATTTATTTTTAAACTAAGGTATCTGAACATTTCTCCAGCTGTCTAACAGGCATAAAAATCCCGGCTTGCTGTAATACAAGCTTGTTTCACACGTACACTTTCCATTAATCATGAAGTACATTTGTGACAAGAAGCTGGGTAAATTGTCTGACTCTTTGTAACGATCTTTCTTTGCTATAAGCTGTTAAACCAGCACACCCGCCCTGTGGAGTTCACTAACTGTCCCCCGCTGTGTTAGAAGCAGAGGTAAAGGCTGGATGTTGACAATTTGCCATTGCGCTGCCAGATGAAGGAGCTGTTTAGACATTGAAGATGGGTTAAGTGCTGCCGATATACAAAAAACCAAGCAAAATATGAGCAGGAAAGTTTGAAATGGCTTCAAAAAAATACTGTTCTTTACTGCTCTAAATGTCCGTATCTTATTTAGTTATTAATATCCGTATCACAGGAGAGAACTGAAGGGTACTGTTAATAGTAAAAGTAGTTAATAGTCATCAGAGTAAGGAAGATCTGAAATACTTGAGGGAAGCACAAATAGGGTTTGACTTAAGAATTTGTACATTTGAGTGGAAAAAGATGAGAGGGATCCAAATGGCAATGAGGACTCAGCTACTGATTTATCTTGGTTTGGAGAAAAAGGCACGTAACAGTGTGAATTTGGGGTGTGTTTTTTGGTTTGGGGCTTGGATTTGTGTTTTTTTTTTTGCCTGTTGAACACTGAGAGATTGCGAAGATCATGTTTCTCCACAAAAGAATATCCTGGTCTCCTGTGCAACACGACACACACTGAACTTGGTCACGTTCCTCTAACAGAAAGGTGGCCTGAAGCCGTGGGTTGCAGCCCAGGCTGTGCACAGGGCAGTGCCCGCTGGGAGCGGGTTTGTTATTGCCCTCGGTGAGACCAGTCCTGCAGAATTCACTGCACGCTCTCAGCCTTGCTCTTCTGTTTCTCATTAAAGCAAACCCACTGACCACATTGCCATAGCGTCACTTAAAGGAGACAATTTCCAAACTAAAGACATGGCAATCCCATTTTCTGCGGTTTGTGTAGAGCTTGAACTTTGTCAGGATGATTTGGGTGGCAAAAAAATGAGAGGAGTAGGATGCCCAACCATGGGGCATCCTGCTCTGTTGCTTGCCTGTGCCTAGCTGCAGTTTGGCATCTTCTGAAGCACACGTGGGCCTTGCGAGGGGTTGGAGATGGCAGGCCAAAGAATTCAAGGTTTCGCTTTATCCCCAGTTGCTTTCTCACTGGGGCGTTGTTACCGTCTGTGTCCTGACAGGGAGTCGACGCGCTGAGCGCTTGGAGTTGAGGAGTCACCTGGTAAGATCAGAAGCTAATTCAGCCCCTGTGGTTTATTCATCTGTGCTTTGTGTCGTGGCTGAGACTGCCCACCCAAATCCCAGTGAGCACCAGTGGTGATACTGGTTCTGGAATTTGGCTGGTGCCTGGTGACCCATTTCACGGGGGTTTTCGTGGTGTCAGCTGAGGTCTGCTCTGCTCACTGCTCTGGGGGTATTACTTTGATCCACGATTATGCACTTGGCTTCCTCACAGCTTAAAGAGAGTGTCAGAGTTAAGGCTCACTACCGGTTAGGTCTTTGAAATAGATTATTCTGTTTTGCTGGATTTAATTAATCATGCACATTTCAAACACAAATACACATATATATGCTTAAACTTCTATTTTTTCATTCCCTGCAGCTGATATTTATTGTGGATTGAAATACACAGGGTTATCTGCCTGACCTTTTGCTAATTATTAGATTGAGATAAGTGTACATGTAAGTGACAAATTGCCTTTAATGACATTTAATCTGCACGCTGACATTAATGGCAGGTTTAGCAGCCTGGTTATAGTCTTTGTTGCTGAGAGACAAAAAGAGCAAGGACTTTTATCTTAATTTGACCTTATTCAAAAGGTGTTTGTAGTAGTAGTCAATTTCTGATTAACTTAATGACCTGTTTTACATAGAACGCAGTCAAACATTGATATATGAAAGGGCCTTGAGGTGATAGATTACAGAGGCAGCAGCGCTGGTGCCGGCTTCTCGCTCGAAATGGGGGAGAGGAGCAGCCCTGAGCTCTTCCTGCGGGTGCAAGAAGGGTGGGTGCCACAAGACGTTGCTGGTAAAGCAGCTTGTTGAGTGTTGGTGAGAACAAACAGCCTGTGTTTGACTTTGTCTGATGGTTTTCTGTCCAGGCTGGACTGCTGAAGCAGAGAGATCCACACTGGTGCGTTGCGGGAGGCACGTGTGCAGCTCGGGGGTGCTTGGCACCAGGTTTTGTGGGTTCCAGTGGGAGCTGAGCACCCGCTGTGTGGGCAGCCCCGGGCTTGGCATCGCTACCGCGGCCTCAGGGGCCAGGAAGCATTTCCCTGTTGGAATCCCTGGGAAATAACAAACGTAGTGAAAGTGTCTCCATCGGGATTACGGCTGGGAGCTGAGTCCGTCTGGGTGTTACGTCGCGCTATATTGAGGTCAGCCGTGCCCTGTTCCTATGACAACAGGGAGAGCACAGATCCCTAAGGGTAAGACAGGAAAGAAAGCCCAAGGTGGAAACCTTGAGCCCTTCTTTCTCATTGCCCTGTGATATATTTATGGAATGATTTAAGAGGAACTTCAGAGGCGAGAGCAGAGGTTATAAACTGCTTTTAGTAAAAGTAAACACCTAAGCAAATCATTCAAGAACCCATTAAATGGCTAGACAGCTCCTATAAATACAGTTCATAATGCACTTAGGAATGCTCCACCACCTACCGGCACCAGTGGGCTTTCCTGTTAGAGCTCTTGAAAGTTTCATTTTAATGAGGAAAATTGTTCCTCGCACATCACTGAAAAAATGTGAAGATGCAGTTCAGAAGATCGCTGGAAGGATCATGATGTACCTTAAGCTTGTAAACCAACTAATTAATTTATGGTTTAATGTCGGATTTTTATGCAACAGAAATGCCTGAAAACTAAACGAAACTGGGTGGCAAATTGACACAAATGTTTAGTGAAACGAGATCAACATTTATTACATCAAATTATAATGAAACTGCAAACAGAATGCCTGGGCAGGTTGTTCTAGAGCTTTTCAGCTGTCGCCCGGCTTGGTGGGGAGGTGCTGGAAAGGCATCAGTCACCGGGCCCTGTGGAGTCTCTAAAAGCACCAGATGAGCTGGGGGGGTTGTTTTGAATTCAAGAAGTTTGAGAGGCTTTGGGGTTCAACTGATTTCATGGTTTGCGGTTTGTCTCATGGGTATGTCAGCTGCGTCCGACTGGAGGATGCTCCTTTCTGTCCTGCTGCTGTCTGAATGCTATTAATAAGATAATTATTATGACACGTTCATCATCGGTGCGGAGAGCTGAGTGGCTGCTGCTGCCACCAAGGGCTGCGAGAGTAAAGGGGCGATGGCTGTGGCTCCTGTCCCCCTCCATCCCTCTCGGTGCCAGTATCATTCTGGACCTGTTTTACTTCTATCTCTCTCCCTCTCTTCCCTGGATTCTCCAGCATGGGCTCACAACCATATTTTGGCATTTGTTGAACTCCAGCTCTTACCCAGTTATTCCTTCTCCCAGAAGACATAATAAGTTCTTTGGTAATTCCACTGTGTCAGGGTGAAATTGAGTCTGCAAGTTAAAAACATCGAGAGCTGGTAAAAGACTAATAGCTATGCGTGGGAGTAGGAAACCAAGCAAACCCCAAAATTTTGTAGAAAGCCACCCCCCAAATGGATGAAGAGCCTCATAATCGTCTTATATGATAAAAGTCATTTTATGTCTATAACTTGTACAAAACCCCCACATTTTATGTTGGTGCTGCCCCATCTAATTTCTCTTCTCTATTACTGTAATGATGAATTTGAATGGACTGTGTCCTGAACTGATGTATTTTTATTAAAGTCCTATTTTTGTAGTTGATGCTGAGTTGAGATGTTGACCCTTTTGAGAGCCTTGGTGGTGGCTCAGTGCCAACACTGGTGCAATCGTACTTGTGTTTCCTTGCTAGTTCGCCTCTTTCTTCTGGATTGCTGTCTGGTCTGATCAGAGACCAAGACACCAGAAGAGACCATTTGGATGATTTTGACTCAGCTTCTGTATAACTCAGGCAGCAGGAGTTGATGTAATTAATTTCTGTTGGAGCATATCTTTAAAATAAATAAATCTGGTCTTCACTTTAAAATTACCACTAATTGAGAATCCACTGTAGTCCTTGGGAAGTTGTTCTAGTGGTTAATTACCCTCACAATTAAAAATTAGCATCTTATTTATAGCCTGGTTTTTTTTCTGCCTTCTACTTGCAGCCACCAAACACCCTTCTCTGCAAAACAAGAGCCCACTGTTTAAGTGTTATTCCATGTTTTTCTTCATTTCCATTTTTCTTTTCACTTC